>NW_022205177.1:0-30000 GCF_008831285.2 Nymphaea colorata
GAACGGCAGCAACATACCTTTTGGCTATTTCTTTACGTCGAAGAATCATACGAACGATTCAATTCCATTAATTCCCCTGTGATACACTTCTTTATCATCGAAATAGTCTCACCAATTACAGCAAACTTTTTTTTTATAGAAAAGTCGGTCCAATTTGACCTTTTCTATATCGAAGATATACTTACGAAGTCGTTCCAAATTATTAATTGGCACTAACCCTAGATCCTGCCTCTGATAATCATTTATTCTCGAGCTCCATCATGTACTATTTTATTTACATTACAACCCAACATCGTGGAGTAATGGTGAAACAGAACAAAATATGTCGAGCCAAGAGCATCCTCATTGAAGATGATGGATGTAAAAATCCACAGCCGATCATGTCATTCAAGTCGCACGTTGCCTTCTACCACATCGTTTCAAACGAAGTTTTACCATAACAAAAATTCCTATAATTCGGAATCGGTACGGGATTGATTCAATATGGAATTAAATCATGAATAGTCATTGATTGATCTTTTATTCTATTTTTTAATATTCTCCATGGACGCATATGTATATCTAACAAGTATCCAGTTTGCCCCCTGATTCTAGCGTATGAATCATTTATTTCACCATTTATAAGAAAGACGAATAAACAAGAAGTTAGTTAACAACCTGATCATTTGTGACAATCAGTCATGAGTGAAATGAGCCAATTCTTGCTCGAACGACTAAGCTAAACTAAAGATCTTTAATTGGATTCCCAATACCGGAAAGAATGAGTTAGTAACTGATTAAGCCATTCCAATGAACCAGAAGGGCCAAGTGGTTTGATGGTAAATGATAATTAACTAATCTCAGACTTCATCGAGTATCAGGATTCATGAAAATGGTTTCACATAAAAAATCTCGTACTTTGCCATCATGCTATTGGTGGAAAGCAGTTCTTCCGTAAAGACTCAATTTGATCTCTGAATCAATCAGCAAGTCTGTGCAATCACAACGAATAACTGTAATTACGGATATCTCTAGACGTCAATTTGATCATTTTGATCATCATAATAACATGAAATTTAATTTTGCTTTTCCTTAAATCATCAACTGTCTAAACCAGATCAACTGTCTAAACCAGATAAATGGACGAGAAACAAATCTAAAACTAATTTCATTTCTTGTTCCATGAGCATCAAACATAATAAGAAATATAGTAAAAGTCAAAAATGAATAAAAAAGACACAGTAAAGTAATAAGATAAAGTGAACGTCCTCGATTCATTCTTGAATCTGATTGAGAATATCAGAATCAAAGCAGCATGATCTTTTGGTATCCATCGGTTATGTTATATATACAGCTGTTACGCGGGTAATCGTGGATATTTTAAGGCATCACAGAATTTCTGACCGAAACCAAAGACTGTTTGTTGTTTGTTCTTACTGAAATAGAACAATAACAATACAAAAGGGTGGCATGCTCTTTTCGGCATATTTGCTTTTTTGCTTCCAGAGTCGTTCGATAAGTCAAGTAAATTAAATCCGGATTCTGCCTACCATGGATTTACAATTCCATTATTCATCAGTTCATTAGAACCAGATGCAATTGGGTACAATACAATGCATCTATTCCTATTGACTTGATTGTTTGTTGATGAAATCGGGAATAGCCACAGATATTTCAATTGATACCTTCCATTGTTGATCAGCACATCACATATCTAAAAAACATTTCATCTGGATTATATTATGATCATGCATACCGGTCAACCAACAAAGAATCTTCTTTTCTTATAAGCTGTGTAAGCTGCGTGCTATACCAGTACGAACGTATAAGTGCAAACAAAAAAGGTCCAGATCGTTTTTATTCCATTTTTTCATTTGAGTCCAGTCTTAGGAATCGAATCCCGTTGATGGAATTGGTACCACGAACTCGAACCTCATTAGAATCCAAATAAAATGAATTCTCAATTGGGATAATTATTAAATGAGATACGATTACCATATCTGCTTTACCATTAATTCAAAGTTAGAAGATAGAAGAGGTTTCTTTCACATTTCGACTCAGAATGGATCATGCAGGAATCAGAATTTTCTGGATTCAAGCATAAAGTTTCTTTTGACTAACCAACTCCAATATGAACGGTACGGACATAGACTGAATATCCAATTTTGAATTAAATCAAAAAAATATCTTTTCAACGGATCTATGTCTATGCTCCCCCACGCCTATACCAAATCATGGATTTTTCATACGTGTGTCAGTCATTGAAAGTGAATTCCGTGTGTAGGAACAGAATACAGAATAGAAAGGTAAGTCTAATTCAGAAAAGAATCATTACATTAAAAATCATTAACATTAAAACCAAACTAGAAAGAAAAAACTAGAAATAAAGAATAGATTACGATTACATTGTATCCAACATGAACTCCTAATAGAAATTTAGATGATTAAAGAGAACAATATATTTGTTGAGTTAAGATGGAATTAATCTGGGACGGAAGGATTCGAACCTCCGAGTAACAGGACCAAAACCCGTTGCCTTACCGCTTGGCCACGCCCCATTTATGTTTCTATTCAAACACGAATATACATTAATATTGGTATCGGGTGTTCGTCAATTCCAGCCCAGTATCTATGGAAGAAAGAAGTTGTTGCTGAGATTCGACACGTGTAATCCGGAATAAACTAAATTCATTGATCATTACATATAATTAATTAAGATAATTAAGATATTGTATGAAAGTATGATTCCGTATAATTCAATTTGACAATTGAAGGATCTTTGATTGGGGGAATTCAAAGAAAGAAGGACTTTTTTACCTACCCTCTTTCTTGATTTTTTCCCTTCAAGAAATACTCAATAAAATGATATTATTCTAAGAACAAATATTTGTTATGCCTAATATCTTTAGTTTAATCTGTATCTGTCTTAATTCTGCCTTCAGCCGAGTGGGTTTTTCTTCGCAAAATGCCCGAGGCTTATGCTTTTTTGAACCAATCGTGGATTTTATGCCGGTCATACCTGTGCTCTTTTTCTCTTAGCCTTTGTGTGGCAAGCTGCTGTAAGTTTTCGATGAGATCCTTGATACTGTTCTAGAAAGATTCATGACTTATTCAAAAAAAAAAAAAATATTTTACCAATTTTACCAAGAAAGATGAGATAAGTAGTGCATTAAGACAAGAACCCTCGATTCAAACATTGAACATTCTTCAATAGACTCCGTGAATCCGGATCACCTCATTTCCTCATTCTGACCCTCCATCCATGGAGCGCATACGGTATTCTGAGCCCCGCAATGCAATATCAACAATCGCATTGTAGGTATGACGAGATTCTTTTTTTTGGTAACGAAGGAATCAGAACCTTATTTTATTACAATACAAATGAATTGAATTCCTGTTAATTCCTTTCTTTTCTAAAACCACTTCGTTTTTGGTATCAAAAAATGAGATGGTACAAAGGTTGAGAATCTATTCCTTTTTCTCCCCAACAGGTCTTGGAGATTTGTAATGCTTACTCTCAAACTGTTCGTTTATACGGTGGTGATATTCTTTGTTTCGCTCTTCATCTTCGGATTCCTGTCTAATGACCCAGGACGTAATCCTGGACGCGAAGAATAAAGAATAATAGATTTTTTCTTTCCTTTTTTGGTTTGGTTTCTAATCCATCTTCTTAACTTAAAATTTATCTATTCCATACATTTCATTTATTTAAATGAAATCATCAATCCAACCAAACCAAAGGGACTCGGGGTTTATAGAATGAGAAAGATAATATCAAGTGAGCGTAGGAAACGGAGAGAGAGGGATTCGAACCTCGGTACGAATAGCTCGTACAACAGATTAGCAATCTGCCGCTTTAGTCCACTCAGCCATCTCTCCAAATTGAAAAAAAAAAAATGAATAATTCATATGTGACACGACGTGTGAAGTAAAGATTCATATTTCTTTTTCTTTATTCTAGAGATATATATGAATTTTATAAGAAATCCTATTTATACAACCATTCAAACAGGTATCTCTAAAGGAAAAAGGAAAAAAAGATCCCTCTTTGATTTTATTTCGTTCGAAAGGTTATTCTTTTGTTCTCCCGGCCTGGCTAGGCACTGGCCAGGCCATTCCCCCCTTTTCAACCTAACCTAAAATGAGAAATTGGAAAACTCAATATGTTATTGAGTTGAAGCAGCAACAAGAGCTATTTCGATTTCTATGATATGAAGGAAATTTATTATATTGTTATTTCCTTATTTTTCCTTTGATTCATCGTTGCTTTTTTTATTGGAATGGGAAAAGCGTATGTATGTTCCCTCAAGTACTCAAGAGACAAGCTTTGTTTTGTTTAAATAAACTTGAGCAAAAAAAAAAATGGAACTATAAACTATAACTTAACTATATATATTATTGCACAAACTTATTTTTCTGTTCCAACCTCGCCGATTCTATCGGACCTCTGAGTAACGACTTCTACAGCAAAACAAAAAGGTTTTTATTTATCCTCTTGCCTATTTCATCAAGTATCCCGGAGACAGGGCATGTCAGCACTCTAATATTCACAATATCTTGATCGCGCCTCATCTCCTTGTTCGACAAATGGGCCATTCCTATACAATAATCACAATGTAGCGGGTATAGTTTAGTGGTAAAGTGTGATTCGTTCTATTACCAACTGAAATAGTTAAGGGTTCTTTCGGTTTGATACATTCATATTCCGATCAAAAACTTTATTTCTTATAAGGGTTTAACCCTTTCCTATCAATGCCACAATTGGGGAAGAATATAATTTTCGCGATTTGCATCCAAAACTGGGATTATGGAATTGCGAAGCATAATTTTTTGAGTTTTCCAATTAGAATTAGATAAGTATGAGTAAAAGATCCATGGATGAAGATACAAAAGTGTATTTCTAATCGTAACTAGATCTTCGATTTTTGTAAAGGGGAGATTGAAGCCAAATAGCTATTAAACGGTGACTTCGGTTTACCGGGGCCATCGGCATATATTGTTTCAGCTCGGTAGAAATAAGATTCTTTTCCTAAGGATTCATGTCAGTAGAAATAGGGAACGAAGTAACTAGAAGGGTTTTTATAATACCCTCCTCTAGAGGGATCATCTAGAAAGCGAATAGCTTTGGATACATTCAGACAGAAAAGCTGACATAGGTGTTATGGATCGAATTTTCTTATTCCGATTTGCTATGACTTCCTTCTTTGATTTCCATACCTTTCCATTTCCATACTAATATCATACATCGTCAATTTTTTCGTTTAGGTTACTTTACGCCCTAAATCGGGGAATCTATCCTTTATTCCATAAAGGAGCCGAATGAAACCAAAGTTTCATGTTCGGTTTTGAATTAGAGACGTTAATAGTGATGAATCGACGTCGACTATAACCCCTAGCCTTCCAAGCTAACGATGCGGGTTCGATTCCCGCTACCCGCTCGATATGAATCATAATACATCCATCATTGATTTTAATATGCGTCTTTATTCCTAAGACGCATACAATCTGATTGTTTCTGTTTTTATCCAAACAGGGAATGGAAGGAGGAATCAGAAAGAAGAGAATCGGGACGAGAAGCGTCCATTGTCTAATGGATAGGACAGAGGTCTTCTAAACCTTTGGTATAGGTTCAAATCCTATTGGACGCAATTTATTTACATCTATTTTGTTTGGATTGCTATTCCAAGAAACATATTTGGAATGATTCGAATCAGAGCCATTTCTTTTCTCAACAATTTATGTCGTACTAAGAGACTCTACAAATGAAATAACCAATTTCTTTATGTTTGTTCCTGAAGTAGAAATAGTTCCATCTGCTCCTGAATAGCCTCTTTCAAAAGGGCTTCCGCTTGCTCGGTGAATACCTTGGTAGAAGATATGATTTCTTGTAACTGAGGCTTATTTGTTCTTAAATGGGTACGTAACTGAACAATAAATTTCTTTACCTGTCCAATTTCTAATTGATCAAGATATCCATTCGTTCCGGTATAAATAGTAACTATCTGTTCATCCACCGCGAGAGGGGATGATTGGGATTGTTTGAGCAACTCCCGTAATCGTTGACCTCTTGCCAATTGATTCTGAGTAGCTTTATCTAGATCGGAAGCGAATTGCGCAAAGGCTTCTAACTCTGCAAATTGAGCCAATTCTAATTTTAATTTGCCGGCTACTTGTTTCATGGCTTTAATTTGAGCTGCGGATCCTACTCTGGAGACGGAAATACCCACATTAATAGCTGGACGGATTCCAGCATTGAATAAATCCGCGGATAAGAAGATTTGCCCATCTGTAATGGAAATGACATTAGTGGGAATATAAGCCGAAACGTCCCCAGATTGAGTCTCAACTATTGGTAAAGCAGTCATACTTCCTTCGCCTAAACGAGAACTTAGTTTAGCGGCTCTTTCCAAAAGGCGGGAATGCAATAAAAAACGTCTCCTGGATAAGCTTCGCGACCAGGTGGTCTTCTTAATAGAAGGGACATTTGGCGATAAGATTGTGCTTGTTTGGAGAGATCATCATAAATTATTAAGGTATGTCGTTGACGGTACATAAAATATTCAGCCAGAGCGGCTCCTGTATAAGGAGCGAGGTATTGTAATGTAGCAGGCGAATCCGCTGTTTCCGCTACCACAATGGTGTATTCCATTGCTCCCGTTCCTGGAAAGTAGTCACTACCTGAGCCACGGAAGATGCTTTTTGACCAATAGCTACATAAACGCATATTACATTTTGACCTTTTTGATTGAGAATAGTATCTGTAGCTACTGCTGTTTTACCGGTCTGTCTGTCCCCAATAATTAATTCTCGCTGACCGCGTCCTATAGGGATCATCGAATCAATAGCAATAAGCCCCGTTTGAAGAGGCTCATATACGGAACGTCTCGAAATAATACCTGGAGCGGGAGACTCAATTAACCGATATTCAGAAGCTAAAATTTCACCCCTCCCATCAATAGGTTTAGCTAGGGCATTTATAACACGACCCAAATAAGCCTCACTCACCGGTATCTGAGCAATTCGTCCTGTTGCTTTCACGGAACTACCCTCTTGTATCATCAAACCGTCACCCATTAATACAACGCCAACATTATTGGATTCCAAATTCAGAGCAATACCTATCGTACCCTCTTCAAACTCTACTAATTCACCTGCCATTACTTCATCAAGACCATGAATACGAGCAATGCCGTCGCCCACTTGAAGTACGGTACCAGTGTTCACAATCTTTACTTCTCTATTATATTGCTCAATCCGTTCGCGGATAATATTACTAATTTCTTCGGCTCGAATGGTTACCATTAGTATCTCTTAATTCTTTCTAGGAAGCAAAAAAGGAGAAAAATAATACCTATCCTATAGTAGAAGGACTAATCGGTTATTTCTTTCATGGCCCCAAGTATGCCAATATTAGCACCGATGGTGCGTAAATGTAACTCGCCGTTCAAACAATTATTCAGAGTTCCTAGAGCCCCTTGTAAGGCTTGTTGGAAAACTCGTTGTTGGACCTGATTAATCGCTCTTTGTTGTTCGAAATGAATGCTTTCGTTTTTGTAATTTTCTAATTGTTCCAAATTCTGATAAGCGGCATTAATCAAATTTATCTTTTCTTGTTCTATCTCAGAGTATCCATTCACTCGAAACTCTTCCGCTTCCCTTTCCACTTTCTGTAAGCGAGCCCGTGCTTTTTCAAGCTGCTCAACGGCTCCTCCGCATAGTTCTTCTGAATTGCGAATAGTACTCAAAATCCTCTGCTTTCGATTATCTAATAAATCACTTAATGAAAGTAGATTATCTCCCCATCAATTCCACAACTTCCACGATCTCTTCCCGAACCGAACATGAATCTTTCGATTCATTTGGCTCTCACGCTCAATTAAATTACTTATACTTATGGGGCATTCCCATATCTCTTTCTTAATGAGCCTACCCTCTCTTCTCTGTTCGTATTCCAGGATATAAAAACTGATACAAGAAAACCCAGGATCTCTGGAGGGCTCTTCTGACCAGACCAAAAAAACTTGTAATTGTCAGCAAAGTCGTTTCTTTTATTTCTTCACATCCAAAAGAATTCTTTCTCATTTTATACACATAGGTCGTCGATTCAGCATTAGATAAAAAGGAAGGGGCGAGGTACCCGTTTTTCCAGTCAATGGTTCAAATCATTTTATTGATATGAGTGTTCTATATCAAATAAATTCCCAACAAAATGATTTATGCATTTTGAAACCATCTTATCTTGTACTAACGCAGTGGTAGAAAGAGTACCGTGTTGTGCTTAGACTTCAAACAGTTCAGCTTTAACCATGTTAACTAAATGGTCTCACATTATTGGTTAATAGAGAATCCAATTTACCAACGAGTCACGAAATGCTATGGTTCTTACATAGGACTTATTGATTTATTCAGAAGTAATTCGTTGAGATCGTGCACCTTTCTCTATTATTAGATTACAATAGCAAAATATAAAGTGCAGCTGGTTGGTTCCAGCCTATTCTTGAAATACACAACTCGCACACACTCCCTTTCCAAAAAAGATCAATACACCAAGCACTACACTTAGATTTATTAGATTTGTTGCTAAAATATCGGTATTAAACCCGAAACTCCCGGCGGATGGCCAGTGACCCAAAAAAACGAAAGAATCGGTTAGATTTTTCATATGCTCTCCTCTTATCTTATGGATAGGAATAGGACTAACAAAATAAAAAAAGATTTCCTTTTTTGTATCACTTCACTCCTTATTTAGATCCCCGATAAGACACTTATGAAGTCCCAAGTCTCGTGTCAATTGCGACATACCCTCCTAAAATAAATAAAAAAGGGAAAATGCTCATTCATTGGACTAAGGGCGGGAAAGAAGAAAGCGAGCGGAAGCGGATCCACTAATTCCTCAAATCAGTACTTCCCCGGAGTATTGGATCAAGGAAGAAGTGATTGTAGGAGTGAAGTGTTGAGTTGATATAATTTGAAGAAGCGAAGTGGCAGGGCCAAAGCAAGAAAGAAGTACGTATTTTTCACATTTTCACGTTTCTAGGATTACACAAAGGGATTAGCAAATAAAAGTGCTAATGCCACGACCAGCCCGTAAATTGTTAAAGCTTCCATAAAAGCCAGACTAAGCAATAAAGTACCTCGTATTTTACCCTCTGCTTCTGGTTGTCTAGCAATACCTTCTACGGCTTGGCCCGCAGCAGTACCTTGACCGACTCCGGGTCCAATAGAAGCAAGTCCTACGGCCAATCCAGCAGCAATAACGGAAGCAGCAGAAATTAGGGGATTCATGGTAAGCTCCTCACAACAAAAAATGAAGAAATGGTTAATGATATAATCAAATAAACCAATGAATTCTTATATATAATTAATGTTATTATTAATGTTATATATTTATATTATATATTAATTAGTTACATTACTTATTATTTCATATTCCATCACTAAGATCCATACAACTAAACTAAGAACTCCGAACCCAATTTGAGTTAAGAAGTGATGTGATGATATTTGATATTACTGAATCATCAGAACTACTTCAATATCTCGTTTTTATTCACTATCCAAGTCTTTGAAAATCCATATTAGTTCTTCTATTTCTTTGTTCCGAACCCACTCTTTCAATTCCTCCCTCCTTCATCTTCTCTATATGCATTCATAGGCTTAACTTCATATTCAATCCACATATACAATAAGTCACAGACGAAAAAGGGAAGAGCTTATATATCGTAATCCATATAAATAAAGTGGAATCTATATCTATTAAAGTGGAATCTATATCTATATAATAGAAAGTTGATGGGGAATGAAATAATATAGATGGGTAGTCCATATATATGAATATCTACTATCACATATACATGTTTTCTTCCATAATGTAAACCATCGCCATCTTATTTCTATTGAATCGGATCGGACCCTGGAATCATCCTTCTAAGCATACACCGGAGTTCACATATAATATGTAATGTAGCTCGGCCCACCTAACCTACTGAATTTTTCATCTGATTCGTGAACTCTTTCTTGTCTTTGTCATTATCTCACATGGATACAAACGAAGAGATTCATCAAAGCGAATCATCCCATATCAAGATTTGATTGATTGATCCAACTCCTCTTAATTCCAATTTTGGTCAATTGTTGAATAGAATGGAATGAAATAGCAACGGTTCCGCAGAACATAGTTCTTGTTGTTTCGTCGCGCGTCCCAAACGGATAACAATTATTTATTATCCAAATTATGAATCTTCGTAATTGACTGGGCAAATAAAGGCGATGTATGACATGAATAGGAAAAAAGGGGGATCTTAGGAAAAATTGGGAATCTCCCCCTTTTTTTTACAATTCCGTAGTGTAATACGTAATATAATAAATATTAATATCGTACATATATATCTGTTCCTACTCTATATCATACATATCATAAATATAGATTGATATATCAATCATTTCCTCAAGCGGGTATCTTGAGCTACCCATGAATTATTTATTGGAATAAGATTCATGGGCTTAATTTTGAATTGATTGAAATGAAAAAAGAAAAAGCGACTGTTTGAACTTTGAAATTCAAACAAAGCATTATTTCTTATTTCTTATTTGTACTCAATGATGACCTTCCATGGATTCACCTATATAAGCCGCGGCTAAGGTTGCAAAAATGAGAGCTTGAATACCGCTTGTGAATAATCCGAGGAACATCACAGGTATAGGAATCACTAAAGGTACTAAAGAAACAAGAACAACAACTACTAATTCATCGGCCAATATATTCCCGAAAAGTCGAAAACTAAGTGATAAAGGTTTTGTGAAATCTTCTAAGACATTAATTGGTAAAGTATTGGAGTTGGTTGAATATATTTACCGAAATAACCCAATCCCTTTTTAGTAAGGCCTGCATAGAAATATGCCACTGACGTGGGTAAAGCTAAAGCAACAGTAGTATTTATATCATTCGTGGGTGCAGCTAACTCCCCATGAGGTAACTGTATGATTCTCCAAGGTAAAAGAGCACCTGACCAGTTAGAAACAAAAATAAATAGGAACAGAGTTCCAATAAAAGGAACCCAAGGACCATATTCTTCTTCTCCAATTTGAGTTTTGCTCACGTCTCGAATGAATTCAAGAACATATTCGAAAAATTCTGACCGTCGGTCGGGATAGTTTGTGGATTCCGAACGGCTATAGCGGCTGAACCTAATAAGATAGCAATTACGACCCAGGAAGTTATAAGTACTTGGGCATGCACTTGGAAACCCCTATTTGCCAATAGAAATGTTGGCCTACTTCCACGCCGGATATCTCGTATAACCCCTTTAGTGCGTTGATGGAACATGGTAGAACATTCATATTACCCTCTGACAGAAATGGAACTTAAGAAGGAATTATTTTGATTCAACCATTTATACTAATTTAACTTAACCATATATTTCAGATATTAATTAATGAATTAATCACGTAATATATCCCCGGCAATGAAAATCTCCTTTTTCACATTCAGGAATAGTAAGAATAACCGATTCAATGAATCTCTGGGTTTCCCGAAGCGAAGTAATTGACTTATCTTATTATTAATCAACGACTTCTTATATAGCTAGAACGTCCCTGACAAATTGCGGATACTAATTTGTTAAGAATCAATCGGATGGAAGCTATAGCGTCATCGTTGGCTGGAATCGGAATATCTGCGAGATCTGGATCACAATTTGTATCGATTAAACAAATAGTTGGAATACCCAAAGTGACGCATTCTCGAAGGGCCGTATATTCTTCTTGCTGATCAATGATGATTACAATATCGGGTAACCCCGTCATATATTTGATACCGCCCAGATATGTTTGAAAGTGAGATAATTGTCTCTTCAATATTGCTGCATCCCGTTTCGGGAGACGACTGAGTTGCCCCATCTCGGCTCTCACTCTCAAGTCCCTGAACTTCTGAAGCCTCGTTTCCGTAGTGGACCAATTCGTTGACATACCACCGAGCCATTTTTTATTGACATAATGACACCGAGCCCTTATTGCAGCTGATGCTACCGAATCAGCTGCCTTATCTTTCGTACCAACTATTAGGAAGTGTTTTCCTCTACTTGCTGCGTCAAAACTAAATCACAGGCTTCTGATAAAAAACGAGCAGTTCTCGTAAGATTTGTAATATGAATACCTTTACGCTTTGCAGAGATGTAAGGTGCCATTCTAGGATTCCATTTCCTAGTACCATGACCAAAATGAACCCCCGCTTCCATCATCTCTTCCAAATGGATGTTCCAATATCTTCTTGTCATTTATCCCCACACTTCCTCTAAAAAAAAGAGACGAGGTACCCTGAAATAAATAATTGTTCCAATGGAACCTTCTACCGCGGGTTAACCGTTGATACACGGTCCAAGCTTCATTATGAATTCCTTTACCCTTGGTTTCGATATTCTCTTTATTAACAAATGACCATTATATTAGCTTAGCTAATAATGAATCCGCTCTTATGAACGATTGGATTAGATCCCATAGCATAGAATGGTTGTTCTGATGTATTATGGAAACTCTTTGGCTTTGGGATGCAAGAACAAAATAATTCTCTGTGGTGGAACAGAATATCTCTCATTTCCCCCCGAAAAATTCTTCTTTTGTATTTCCAAAGGAATGTTGTTGTATTCCCTTGAACGGTGAACGAATCGTTTGAATCCGGTACCAACGGGTATCATCCCCCCAGAACAACATTCTCTTTCAGACCTTTCAACCAATCAATACGACCCCGGAGAGCGGCTTTTGCTAAAACTCGAGCGGTTTCCTGAAAACTAGCTTCTGATATGAAACTTTGAGTATTCAGAGATGCTCTCGTTATTCCCAATAAGACGGCTCGGTAACAAATAGCCTCTTCCAAAGCACGACCTGCTCGTTCTGCTCGCAACAATCCGATTAGTTCCCGGGTGAAAAACATTAGACATTCCATCTTCTGAAACCAACACTTTTGATGTTATTTGTCGTACAATAATCTCTATATGCTTATTATGAATCTGTACCCCTGGGATCGATAACCTTTTGGATCTTATTAACCAAAGAAATACGACTTTGCGCTATGGTGAGTTCAGCACCAATCAGGAATCCCAAGGAATTCCAAGAATTCCTGTTATATGTTCGTTCCAACCTTCAACCCTTTTTTCTAGGTTCATCGATATTGAATCAATCGAACGAACTTCTAACACTTGTTCAACCTTTGGAAGGCCGTGAGTTATATCACCAGATCTCGATTTTTCATATATAAATGTAACTAATGTATCTCTTCGTAAAAGATTTCTCCATAATCACCATGAACGGTTGCTCCTCGGGTCGCCAAATAGGGTTTAGCTGATCTTATTATGAAAGAGTCAAGATAAACCATTATAACTTGACCAGATTTTATGCGTGTTCCGTGTTTGGATAGACATACATTTTCACAAATAAACTGTCCGAGGCTCATTATTCTGGTTGTGGATGTCTCCTCACAATAATCGTGAGGGAGAAAGCACGAACCGAATAGATTAAAATGATGTCACTGCATGGATTTGCATTAGAGATTCTCCCGTTTTCGTCCACTAAATAATACTTAAGTAGTTGGAAAGTCTGTTTTGGATTATTATTATCCAGTATTAAATATTTATTTAACAAGATCTCATTATGAGTTATTGAATGATAAGATGGGGAAAAATTATGAATTTTAGGTACAGTACTAAGGGACCCAACAAATTAAGAATTGGAATCGGGGTATCCTCTTTTTCTTTAATTGATTCTTTGGTCACATTGTGATATTTCGAAACATTGATGCGAGAACAATTAGATGATGAAAAAACTATAAGAGATTGGCCTTCTTTATTTCTATTAAGAAATGTACGAACGGTTCCTTGATGTTGACTAAGTGATTGAATTTTAACCTTGGAAGAAAAAAGATTGGTATTGGCGCAATATGACCCAGTATCAGGAATCACTGAACCTGGTCTATCATTCCTCTTTCCGGTATACAAAATAGGAGACTTCACCAATTCAATTCTTATGAAATATCGAATCAGATCATTTGCCCTTACTTCAGCAGAAGAAGCCTGAACCTTTTCTATAGAACCTTTTCTGTCTTGGTCCAAATTCAATACTAAACAAGTACGAACCAATTGAATACTTGTATGGGAAATTCCTCGAATTGGTTTGCCATCCCCATAAAGGATATAATTGACAACTTGGAGTCGCAAATTATCCTTTTCCTGTAACATATCCCCAGGGAAAAGCGTTACTAGATTTATCCCATCAGCTATTTCATATGTCACTACGGGTCGTACTGAAACAAAATATTTTTTCTTGATAGGTGTGATCCGTTGGACATAGACCCAATTTTTCCCTTCCCAATTTTTCCCCTTTGATCCTTATCCATTTTTTTCTTGCTCCTGGTGGTATCAAGATCCCAATGTGTCGGGATATCTTATCTGTTTCTCCAGGAAAATGGATACCTCCAGAAAAGATTTTCAGTTCAATCTTTTTTTTTTTTTTTTCTATTCGGACCAATCCACCTATTTGGCTTCTTGTATTAAACGTAATTCGTGTATCTACTCCAATGATACTATTGTTCCGTACCATTATGGATGAAGACCCGGGCAAGATATGGACTTCTTCGGGAATGACAAAAAATCGATCTACTTTCATTTGGTATTTCGGTCTAGATTCTTTTGGTCTTCGATACTCAATCAGACCCTCTTTTTTGACGATTGAATCGACCTCTATGATGCCATATTTGGTAATTCCCGAACTGCTTCTTCTGTATCGTGGATCGTCGAAATAAGCAAGAATACTATTTCTACGTAAAATACCATTTGCGGGTATTTCAACCGTGATACTAGTACTAGAATGAGGCGTTAATTCCTTCTCCCGTTCCGGATCATATTGGAATGGTATGATGAATCTATTTCTTCGCCTCTTCGCCAATAAATAAGAATTCTCTTGGAGAATGGCGGGATATATGAAATCCCCATCACCTTTGGATATGACTCGCTCAGATCCTGCTGCATAATCAGAAATCCTTCGCCCTTTTCTCGCCAGGGGATCCGAGCCAAACAATTTGTGTCTCACTCGATTATTATTCACCGAGAAGTCAGAAATGGATCTCTCTTGGACAGAAAGAGATTGAACATTCATTGATCTTGATCCTTGTGGAGTGAAAAAGGCACTAGACTGGATTTGCACGGACCCCCCGATAAGATCCATAAATGACTTGTTTTGGGTAAGAAATGAACATTACCGTGTGTATATTCAGGTGCATGGTACACACCGGTACTCCAATGCATTTCTCCCTCTGAGTCAGAATAAATATGTTTTCGAACCCTCTCTTTAAAATGGAAAGTGGATGTTCCAGCACGAATCTCAGCAATCACTTGTTCTGATTCCACATATTGATCATTTTGAACCAAAAGAAAACTTTTTGGTGGAATATTCACACTATGTATAATATCCTGACTCTCAATAGTCACATATAGGTCTACATAGCAGAGAAAGGCAGGATGTCCATGACGTGTGCGTGTGGGATGAACCAAATCCTCATTGAATTTGATTTTTCCATTAGAAGGAGCTCGTACATGTTCCGCAGTACCACCTGTGAATACTCCACCGGTATGAAAAGTTCTTAATGTTAGTTGAGTCCCTGGTTCTCCAATGGATTGACCCGCAATAATACCTACTGCTTCTCCCAATTCAACCAGGTCACCATGAGTGGGACTCCGACCATAGCATAATCGACAGATCCAAGATGCACTTCGGCAAGTGAAGGGAGTTCGAATATATATTGGCTGCGCCCGAGAGGTCATGAATCGATTGACAAGCCCAATCCCAATATCTTGATTTCTGGTAGCAATGCATCGTAGACCTAGATATACATCGTTTGCTAATACGCGACCTATTAGCGTTTGGATCAAAATTCTTTCCGTCATCCCCTTTCGAAGACTCACGGAAATACCTCGGGTACTTCCACAATCCGTTCTACGTACAACAATATGTTGAACTACTTCAACAAGTCTACGCGTGAGGTATCCAGCGTCTGACGTTCGTACAGCAGTATCCACAACTCCTTTGCGGGCTCCGTAGCAGGAAATTGTATATTCCGTTAAAGAAAGTCCTTCGCGTAAATTGCTTTGAATGGGTAAATCAATCATTTGTCCTTGGGGATCTGACATTAATCCTCTCATACCTACTAATTGGTGGACCTGAGATGCATTTCCTCTAGCTCCAGAATAGGACATTATATGAACTGGATTTGAAGGATCAGTCATCTTAAAATTAAGATTCATTTCTTGTCTCAAATATTCACTTGTGGCATACCATATCTCGATTGATTGACGTAATTTTTCTACCGCATGTACATTCCCATAATGATGGTGCTTTTCCAAAATCAAACTTTGTTGTTCAGCATCTTGGACTAACCATCTCTTAGAAGGTGTTGTTAAAAGATCATCAATTCCTAATGAAATGGATGTAGCGGTGGCTTGCTGAAAACCCAGAGTTTTTACTTGATCCAGAATGTGTGATGTATAGGCTATTCCGAAATGATCTATTAATCTGCTAATAAGCCGTTTCATGGCAGTTCCATCTATCACTTTATTGTGAAAGACCAGATCGGCCCGTTCTGCCATAAGTACCTCCATATTCTGATGAGTAGGATTCGACAATGGGTTTGAGTCAGTGATACTAAGACTTCCTTTCCTCGATCTTGATTCACTTACAAATTCAGGAATTATGATACTAGTTGAACCAGACCGAACTAGATTCCGAGAGATATCACATATCAGGTACCATATGAATAGGACCGACAAAACCCCTGTACGGCTTCTTCTATTTCTCGATAAAAGGAAATATGGCCAACAGTAGTTCGAATGTATATACAAAGCATTCCTTTTTTTACACTTCTTACTACTCGATAGTGATCATAAATCTCATGATAAGTGCCCAAAGATTCATATTGAACTTCGATGGGAACTTCTCTATTTATTGAGGCAATGACACGTTGATCTAGTCGCCACCGTAGCCATAAAGTACTATATAAATCGATCCCTTTCTGCCGATAAGCCCCAAGTGCATCGTAGGAACTACAAAAATAGGGTTCTTTCCCTTTCCTATACTCATAATTACTATGATCAATTCTTTCATTTTGGTAGTTTCTGGGGTTACATGGATTATACCTATTTGCACAAATACCTCTACGATTCCCCATCGTTAATACATAGAGCCCCATAAGCATATCTTGAGTGGGTACGGAAATGGGATCCCCAATGGCTGGAGACAAGAGATTCGTATGAGAAAACATAAGTAAACGAGCTTCTGCTTGAGCTTCCAAAGATAAAGGTACATGAACAGCCATTTGATCTCCATCGAAGTCCGCATTGAATCCCTTACAAACCAATGGATGTAAACAAATAGCTCGTCCCTCCACTAAAATAGGTTGGAACGCCTGTATGCCTAATCTATGCAAAGTGGGTGCTCTATTTAGCAATACAGGATGCCCCTGCATAACTTCTTGAAGTATTTCCCATACAATGGGTTCTTTTTCCCGAATTTTACTTTTAGCAAGTCCTATGTTGGAAGCAAGATGTTGTCTGATTAGACCACGAATTACAAATGTCTGAAAAAGCTCTATTGCTATTTCTCGAGGTAATCCACATTGATGCAGTGAAAGCGAAGGGCCTACCACAATGACGGAACGACCCGAATAATCGACCCGTTTACCAAGTAGAGTCTCGCGAAATCTTCCCTCTTTGCCTTCAATTACATCTGAAAACGACTTGTAAACTTTATTGTGACCGTCCCTCATTGGTTGTCCGCGGATCCCATTATCAAGAAGTGTATCTACAGCTTCTTGTACCAATTTTTCCTGACACATTACTAATTCCCCGGCGTAGATCTACTTGTTGTTAATAGATCGGTAAGAGTATTGTTCCGATAGATAACTCTTCTATAAAGTTCATTAATATCTGAACTCATTGATTTACCCCCATCAATCTGAATGATTGGCCTCAACTCGGGAGGAAGAACTGGTAATAGGGACAAAACCATCCATTCTGGTTCTACATTTGTTCGAAGAAAATGCTTAGCCAATTCCATGCGTCTAACCAAAAAATCTTTTCTCCTCCCAATTTTTCTATCTTCCCAGTCATTCCCGGTTGATCCTTCTTCTCCCAATTCCTTCCATTCCACCAATGAACGATCTATAATAATTCGCAAATCCAGATCGGCTAATTGTTCTCTGATAGCAGTAGCTCCGGTAGATATTTCTCGATTTCTAAATGTATCGAAGCCTTGGGTAGTAAAAAAAAGTGGGATACTGTATTTCCGGGATTGGATTTCATATTCGAATGAACCTCGTAATCGTAAGAAAGTAGGTTTTTTAGCTATGGGCCTAGCAAAAGAAAAATTGGGATAGGTTCCTATAGGATCTTCCCCCCCCCTAAAAATCGGACGTGAAGGTTTCCTCTCATCCGGCTTAAGTAGTTATACCAAATAAGGGGAACTTCCAAATTTTGCTCTAGAAAACCCCACAAGGATCTACTCCTTACTCAAGTTCCCAGTGAGGACCAACCCTCATTGATTTGATTTCATTCTTCCCTTTACTTCCTCAATTAGTCATTCAATTACAACATAAATGTGAAATTATTGAGTAGTCTACTTCCCTTCGAATGATGAATCCCCTTAAGGAATACATTGAAACTCACAAAGGATTTACTTGTCTATATATCGTTCCGTTCGATCCTTTAGGTCCCTACTTTACCTCGACGATTATGCCATGTTCTTCCTTGAAGCATATATGCGATGGATAGACTCCTGTAACCGTGCCATCATATTTCATTTCTAATTGCTTAACAGAATTTTTTTTATAAATTTAGAATTCTAAAAGGAATCTAATGGCTAGATCCACGAAAGAACATGAAAAAAGTTTAACGAGGTACAACTAGCAATTCCCTATTACTCTCTTAGGGAGTCGACCATGGATTAATTCCTCTTTCATTTGGAGGTATTGAATACACCCACACCCAAAATTCTGAGCTTCATGTTATTCTTACCAATAGACATGTCAGAGCTAGAGGCATCCCAATCGGATTAAATAGGATGACAGTTTTCATTCTGAATCTGTAAAATCGTAATTTCGATCAAATCACACATCGCAGTATACCAGGCCTTCTAATTCCTTAAGAGGTTTATCTGAAAGATTCGCGATATAACTAGGAAGACGTTTCAAATACCACACATGAGTCACCGGGCATGCTAGTTTGATGTATCCCATTTGATATCTTCGGATCCGAGAATCAACAGATTCGACTCCGCATTGTTCGCAAAATTTCGGTTCTTCTTTTTCACCCCGATCACTCGATAATTTCCACAAGCACAAATTCCACTTTTTATAGGTCCAAAAATTCTTTCACAAAACAACCCATCTTTTCCGGTTTATTGGTTTTGTAATGAAAAGTATAGGGTTTTGTCACCTCTCCAACTATCTCTCCATTCGGTAGGATTTTGTTGGCCCAAGCACGTATTTGTTTAGGAGAAACTAATCCAATTCGAAGTTGTTGATGTTTATACTGATCGATCATAGAAGAAAAATTATGATTCATTCCGATCAAACTTCCTTCCTATTCATCTGGAAGTTTTTCTCAGATACAAGGAAATGATTCAGTTCCAGAGATAAAGATCGTAGTTCGCGAACGAGCAATCGAAAGGATTCTGGCGCACCCTCAGGATTAGGTATTGTTCCCCCAACGATCGTGGTACCAAGTACTTCCTGACGAGCTCTAATATGATCGGATTTATAAGTGAGCATCTCTTGTAAAATATGAGCAACACCAAATCCCTCTAGAGCCCAAACTTCCATTTCTCCTACTCGTTGTCCACCTTGCTTAGCCCTTCCCCTAAGGGTTGTTGTGTAACAAGTGCATAATGACCACTGGAACGTCCGTGGATTTTATCATCAACTTGATGAATTAATTTTAACATATAGGACTTTCCTATTATAACAGGTTGTTCAAAAGGATCTCCTGTTCTTCCATCAAATATTCTGCTCTTTCCAGGATACTCGGGTTCAAATACCCATGGATTTGCTGTTTGCTTACTGGCTTCATATAATTCAGAAAACACTAGTTTTCTCGAAGCCTCTTGCTCGTATCTCTCATCAAAGGGTGTTATTCTATAATGTCTGCCCAGCAGGTCTCCCGCTAACCCGAGCGAGCATTCAAACATCTGTCCCACATTCATTCGCGAAGGTACTCCTAATGGATTGAATACCATATCAACAGGTGTTCCATCTTGCAAATAAGGCATATCCTGTCTAGGCAAAATTTTTGAAATGATACCTTTATTCCCATGTCTTCCAGCTACTTTATCGCCCACTTTGATTTACGTTTCTGTGAGATATATACACGAATCATTTCTGGATTATAAATGGAACCCCCCTTTTTCTGGCCCCACCTGACATCAATAACTCGACCTCTTCCGCCTATAGGCAACTTTAGACAAGTTTCTTTTGCAGTGGATACCTGAATGCCAAGTATGGCTCGTAATAATCTATCTTCTGGAGCATAGGATGATTCTTTCGCTGTCTGAGGCGTTAATTTACCTACTAAAACATCACCAGTTTCTACCCAAGATCCCAGCATCACAATTCCATTTCTGTCTAAATTGCGGAGTAAATAAGGCTCTAAATGAGGTATTTCATTAGTGATTCTTTCAGGTCCTTGGCTTGTCACATGAGTCTGAATTTCATATTTCCGGATATGAAAAGAAGTATAAATATCGTCATAGACTAGACGTTCACTAATGAGTACGGCATCTTCAGAATTGTAACCCTCCCATGGCATATAAGCTACTGATACATTTTTCCCCAAAGCGAGTTCGCCACCAACCGTAGCCGCACCATCCGCCAAAATTTGCCCCTTTTTCAGGCATTTACCCCGATGAACCTGAGGTTTTTGATGCATCCAAGTATTCTTGTTGGAACGCTGATACATAACCAACGGAATGCTTATAGTGTCCCCATTACCTGATAAAACGATCTTTTCAGCATCGGTATAAATGATCTTTCCCTCGCGTTCGGCTATAGCCGAACCCCTGAATCGAGAGCCGCTTGGCGTTCCAAGCCGGTTCCAACAATACACTTTTCGGACTGAGAAAGCGGAACTGCTTGACGCTGCATATTAGAACTCATTAAAGCCCGATTCGCATCATTATGCTCGATAAAAGGAATGAGAGAAGCTCCAATAGAAAAATATTGGAAGGGATAAATATTTCGAAGATGAATCTGTTCCCATGCAATAGTCAAGAATTCTTGACGGTATCGAGCTGGACCAACTTCTTCTTCCTGAATACCCCGAGTCAACGCCAAAGAATTTCCCGCCGCCACCATATAGTATTCATCTCTACTCGGGGATAAATAAACCATCTGTTCTTCTTTTGATCTCTCAGATATTTCATAAAATGGGGTCTCTATAGACCCCCAATCACCAACCCTTGCATGAATAGCTAAGGACCCAATAAGTCCAACATTGATTCCCTCGGACGTATCAATTGGGCAAATACGCCCATAGTGACTAGGATGGATATCTCGTATACGAAAACTAGCAGTTCGTCCTGTCAATCCCCCAGGACCCAAATAACTCGATTTTCGCCCATGAACTATTTGTGTCAATGGATTAGTTCGATCCAAGACTTGAGATAAAGGGTGTAGGCCGAAAAATGATTCATAAGTTGTTGTTAATGGAGTTGAAGTTACCAAATTACGAGGAGTCGGTATTAATTTATGCCGAATTGCTCCACATATAGTTCCCGAACCACATTTTCCAAGCGAACCAAAGCCAATCCGAATTGATCCTGTAACAGATCCGCTACAGAACGAATACGTTTATTTTTCAAGTGATTCATATCGTCGAGTGTACCCATTCCAAATTTCATTCCGATCAAATGATCGGCAGCAGCCAATACATCTCGTGGTAACAAAAACGTATTGTTCTGGGGTATATCAAGATTCAGTCTCTGGTTCATATTTCGTCGGCCAATCCTTCCTAATTCACATCTTTGTTGAAAAAATTTCTTTTGTAATTCTTTACATAAGGACTCAGAAAACACCGGATCACCGCCTACACAAGCAAATTTTTGATAAAACTCTAAAATGGCATTCTCCTTTGAACCAATCTTTTTTTCTCCTTCTCGTTTGGGAAAGACAAGAAAATTTCAGGGTAGCAAACATTGTCTAGAATTTCTCTTAGACTTGAACCCATAGCTGATGATAGAACTAGAATAGAAATTTTTTGTTTCCTGCTTACACGGGCCATATCCTTTCTTTTCTATCAATCTCTAATTCTGATCTTCCTCCCCAATCTGATATTATGGTGCCAGTATAGACAGAAATTCCGTTATGATCCAATCCTGTACTGTAATAAATACCGGGACTTTGCAATATTTGATTGATGACAATTCTGTAAATTCCATTTACTATAGAGGTTCCCAAGGAATTCATTAGAGGAATGTTTCCAAGCAATACGGTTTGTTCTTGCATATTTCTACCGGTTCTCCAAATTAACCCCGCCGGTACATATAACTCAGAGGAATATGTAATTGATTCATACACAGCATCTCTTTCTTTATCAAAGGTTCCACCAATTGATAAGATTCCCCAAATAATTGAAATTCAATTTCTTGATCTGTATCTTCAATTTTTGGAAATTGATGAAGTTCTTCCATCAAGCCCTGATCAATGAACCTACAAAATCCCTCAAATTGGATCTGACTAAATCCAGGTATTGTAAACATTCCCTCATCTCCACCATCCCGGAGCATCTTTAGTTTCCCGTTTTTCGAAAAAATCCCATTATTGGCTCACTCTTTACCGAACCGTACGGATACAGATCGATCTAGCAATGATGGAATGTATATTCCGTTTACTGAATCACATGAAATTTTATTCAACCCCAAACACATACATATATATGTTATATGTAAATGGAATGTATGGGCGGAGGGAGAAGGAGAATTTTGTACTAAAATTCGAGCAACAGATGCAAATCTAAATGACTCGATAAAACATTCATGGAAACAAGTTGGATTCTGCCACTGATACCATACCTATGGATACCATACCTATGGATACCATACCTATGGAGTCTTATTACTTATTAGAGAATATCAAATGGTCTATTTGATCCAATTTCTTTGTATATCTTCTACCTTTTATCTATCAATTATGTTATGATATTATGATCAGATCTGGTTAGGTACCAGAAAAATGGATTGATTCGGGATTTGATCTGTTCTATATCTACTATATCTATGTTATATAAATGATAGAGAGACAGAATAATCAGAACATTAGAAAAATCCGGGTGGCTTTTATTTTAGCACTTAGCTCGTTGATTCCGTTGTTCAAAAGATAATTCACACAAAGGAGGGATCTATTTCGACCATTTCATTTGAGTTGTTAGTAGAATACAATTGCAGTACGTACGTAAGAGGAGTTGTATCGATGAAGTAATGCGAAGCTAGCTAATCTCGCTAGCCCATACTTTATTGCAGTTACACTTGGATATATATTTCGTTCGTGCTATATCATGAATTTCTATTCCAAATGGATCATGATTGACTATAAGGGTGTGTAAGCTATCTTACTGTTTGGGGTTTACATAAACACATAGTTGTTATTATAATTAATTGGAATTGAATTGGATTGATTTTCTTCTTATTACATTAAAGTAAAGCATTTGGAGATCAAAAGAACCTTTCGTAAATTCACATTCACATTCGTGAAATAGTTAATGGTTCCAATTAAGTATTAAATGACTGTGACTGGAAATTTATTCTTTATTTTCTTTTTATTTCAATGCAATCAATAAAAAGGGAAGTTTTTAGGTCTTATGTTGAGATACTATACAATAGATCTAAGAAAATCTAAGAAAATGATCTCAACTAGAGGAAGAGTAAGTTGGGTAAAAAGATGGATAGGATAAGGAAAACAGAATTGGAAGATGCAAATCCAATAAAAACCAATGATTCAGTAACCCTCTCCAAAAAGAGTATTTACGCCCATTTATTATTTCTTTTTTGGCGGCATGGCCGAGTGGTAAGGCGGGGGACTGCAAATCCTTTCTCCCCAGTTCAAATCCGGGTGTCGCCTGATCAACACAACAAATGGCTCGGAATCCTGCTTCGCTGATATAACTGGCCTGATTCTTGCCCGGTGGACGAAAAGGACCGTTGATACTTTATTTTATTTATCTTCAGAATCCGCTTCAAAATACGCAGGTTCTATGAAAGAAGGGCTGTAAATCTTTGCTCCGAGGATCCAACTTATAGGAAAGACTATAACTATCAATCTTTCCGAATTACCATACCCTACCAATGCCCACTGTAGGGTCTCCTGATTCAGTCGTGAATTAGATCTCGCTTAGATTCGCCACGGGGGAAATCCTAGGGGTTGTGGAGAGGGCTGAAGATACTTTGTATACAGGCCGTACTCGCGATAGGATTTCAGTGCTCAGCCAGTCATTCAATAGTGAATGGTTAACTGGCCCCTATAGAAGAAAGTAAAAAAAGAATTTTTAATTTTTCTGTGGTAACCCCCGCAATGTAGCAATGTAATAGGGTGTCTACCGATTGTTTCACAGAAACAGAGATAGTAAGGTTTAGCTTAGGGAGAGACAGTTATCCATCTTGATGGTATATATGTAGATATATTTTCCCTATGAAACGCAACAAAACAAAGAATAGATCTTACTATTACGACATGTTCCATTCCCCTAGTAACATCCCCTTGATACTTCTAATGGGTAACGTGTATCTGTTGCGCTTGTGCTTAATTCTTCCTCACCACAAATCAATCCTATATAGGAAATAGAGACTTGTTACAATACAAGCGGATCCATTGGATCGGTTTGTCAATAGCTTTAAGTCATAATCTCTTTTTTTTGACTCTGCACCCCCAATTCCCCTATTATTATTTTAGGGATCAATAATGTAACAATTCCTTCATATTCATCGAGATAGGGGCATGATTCACATGGATATAGTAAGTCTCGCTTGGGCTGCTTTAATGGTAGTTTTTACGTTTTCCCTTTCACTCGTAGTATGGGGAAGAAGTGGACTCTAAGGGTACTACTAATTGAGTGTAATTGAGTTGAGTAATCAGCTTGTATCAATTGTTTAATTTCATAATTAGATCGTTTTATGTTTAAATAAACATATCTTCCATCTCAAAATTCCACAGAAATTTAGTAATTAATTACCTTTCATTTTCATTTAACCTTTGGATCCGCTATCTCAATTATTCCCGCGTTCGTATTTTGAAAATCAAAGCAACTCCCCTGATAATGATAGAAAATTGATTTTTTCTAATCAAATTGATTCCTCCAAAATATTCCATTTCATTTTGATGAACCCGTTCTTTCTTACCATAACATTAACATCATTATGGCATAACATTAACATCATTATGGATATTACAATGAGGAGCAACAATCCCTATTTGATTTCTTTCCCTCTTTACTGTTCAAAGGGGAGTCGTTCTGCTATTATGTAGAGTAGATACAACTTTATACTGTAGGCGACGAGAGGCTACGCATAAGAAAAGAAGAGCGCCCGGTGATCCACATATACTTACCTTAGACTCCTGGCATTTGATTTATGCTTTATCGCCTCACCATCAGGGTTCAAGCATGAAAAAAGGTCTACTACCCCTTTTCCAGATACGAATAACTTACCATAGAACTCCTTGGATCGTCTAGTACAGATCATCCAATTCACAATTCTTTCTTTTTCTTCGGAATTTAATTCTAAAAAAAATTACTTGCCTTTCTTTTGTATATGCACATACTACTCCTCCACTCTTTCGCAATAGTTAAATTAATTAGTTCTACTACTTAATTTAATCAAACAAAAATCTATCCTGATTACTGATTATCATTATGAAAGTTATTAACTTAATGAAAGATTAATGAAAGAGAAACCTATGAATTAGTACAATTCAGTTATTAACGTTAGATTCTTTCGGATTCATCAAAATAAAAACGAATGGATGGGTGGAGCGAAGAGATGGAATGGGAGTGCTATTTGAATCTATATATATATATTATATATAATATGTGATAATGAATTTATGGATTTGCATCCACATGTATGTATGTAGATTGATTTTAAATTGATCTCTATCAATTCCATATTCCATATCTTCATACAATAGATAGTACGGTAGAAAGGTTCATATAGTTCTCCCCACCGTACTATCTCATCTATTGGATACATACACCGAGGATTCAATCCAGTCTGCTCATTTCATTTAAGACTTGGAATTGTCATCCCTTTCTTTCATTTATTGAATCATTTTTAAAAGAACTAAACTAATAAAATTAGACTAACTCAAGTTTCATTCAAATTAATCATTTTGACTGACTGTTTTTACGTAGATGATAAGTAAAAAAGCAGTAGGAACTAGAATGAACAGCGCAGTAGCAATAAATGCGAGTATATTTACTTCCATAATCTCATAATTTCATTTTATTTTGCTTCGCAAGAAATCGGGATCTAATCCCATAGAGATGATCAATCCTTCTCCATAATTTTGAAATTCAATGGGATTAATTAAATCCTGATAATACTGAATCGGATTCTAATATCATGAATAACAATATCTGATCTATCAAATCAATTCATCGTCGAGAATTGAATAGTATAACATAGGAAGATCTTTTATCCATACTGAATCGAAAAATTGCATTCCTGACCCCCACCCAAGAATCCCTTTGAATTTCTCATATTTTTCTACTCTTTCGTTCCTTTCTATAACCCGCCGTCCTCATTCTTTATAGAATGATATCATATGAATGAGGTTCGACCAGTATTCCATCCGTCATAGATCCAAACAGTAGAAGTGAACTGGAAAACGAATTAAGTTCTAAGCTAAGTTTTTGTGATGACCTAATCTTCTTGAAAGACAGAGAAAAATGAAAAAAAAAGATTATTCGTTCTATTTTCTATTCTCCACCCCCAGAACAGAAAGACAGGATCTTTGATTGATCTTTTATTAGTATTCGTATCCTCCTTCCTTTCCTTAATTCAGACGTATAAATCGAGAATCCAGCGTGCAATTTGGGCGAGATAAAGAGATTGTCCCCAATTCAATTAGTAATTGAGCTTACCTTGCCCGATGATAAATGTGAAATCAGGATCCTTCCACCTGGAATTAGACACTGCTCTTTGTCTCCTCCCCTTCGCAGAAGGCGGAGAGATGAATCAATCGATTCATAGGATCCCAGGTCGGTGCGGGACTGACGGGGCTCGAACCCGCAGCTTCCGCCTTGACAGGGCGGTGCTCTGACCAATTGAACTACAATCCCAAGAAAATGAGGTGTACAGCTTACATTATTTATTGTTTATTTTGATTTTATATTTTGATTTTATTTCATCGAACCATAACCGTATAGATAGATCATATAAAAAAATACGACGCCTGTAACGGATATACTGATATACATATCTACATAGATAGAAGAGAAGATGGATGGATAAATAGCAAAGCAACCTGTGGTTATTGCCAAATTGACTGACAATCCATCTTTCAATGAAAAAGGGCTCTTTTCTTTTTCATCTTTTCATTTGATTTCTCGGATTGGCTGAAAATAATTCAAAATAATTCATAGATCCAGATTGTTAGAAACATCAGAACATGGAGGAACAAATAGAATCAAGTTGACTCTTTATTCCTCCATATCATCATGTATTTTTGGAGTACGGATTGGTTATATCATCCTCAAGGATCGGTGAATTCTTGGGCCGAGCTGGATTTGAACCAGCGTAGACATATCGCCAACGAATTTACAGTCCGTCCCCATTAACCGCTCGGGCATCGACCCAGGAAGAATCAATTGTCGGTTTATTGATAATTCATGGTCAATTTTTCTTTCGTCGTACCCTACTACCCCCAGGGGAAGTCGAATCCCCGCTGCCTCCTTGAAAGAGAGATGTCCTGAACCGCTAGACGATAGGGGCACGCCCACCCGATCGCCATCATACTATACTCATAGTATGAGTAGTTTTTTGGAATTGTCAATGTCAATATAATGAATGCTAGGATACGAACAACCTTTCGTGCTTTTGTGATTCCGTATACATATAATATTAATGTAAGAAAATTTCTTTATTGTTCATTCAGGAACCTTTCATTACATTATATATTTATATATTCTTATATAACAATAACAATTCTTATATAACAAAGATGAATTATATAATCTAATCATAATCAAAATAATGGAGTATAGGGGATGTCTTGCCCGACAGAAAAAGTCAAACCCATTCATTCTAATTTTCACTCATTGATTCGCGCATCATTAAGATATAATAGACATAGACTGTTATATTACTATTCATTTCATATATGTATTTATATATGTATTTAATTGAATTAACTATTCATTGTTCCTGAATGAGCCCCCATCTGTATATGTATATTGTATATATTATATACAATATATACAAGATATAATTGTACAAGATATAATTGTACAGGTATATCCAGTAGATTGGCTAAATTTGTGAATTAAACAGGCCCTTTTAACTCAGCGGTAGAGTAACGCCATGGTAAGGCGTAAGTCATCGGTTCAAATCCGATAAAGGGCTTTTCCATGAAGCTGCAATGGTCATTTTTCCGCATCCGGTAGAGATGGTATAAAAAAGGGAACTGCCTGGCAAAGTTATAATGAGTTATGGGGTTGAACACTTGTTCATTCATTATGATAATAGGATGTCCCGCATTAGGAAGACTACTATGTTACTAAGGGATATACTCTGTTACTAAGGGATATACTCTCGTTATTCATATTTTTTTGTCTTGGGACATAGATATTCTAGATACCCAAGTAGCAATTACCAAAGTATTCATACTTCTCTCTTGTTCCAATCAGGATCAAATCCAGCGGAAAAATGATAAATGGAGAAAAAAAGTAAGTGGACCTGACCCATTGAATCATGACTATATCAGCTATTCTGATACTAAGACTGATAGCAAGATTCGATATAAATGAAATTGTGCAAGCAGATCCGTAATTTCCTTGGACCACGCAAGATATTGTGGGTCGATTGAATCTTCTTCCTCCTCCTGGGTGCCCCATAGGAATATCCATAGGAATAAATCGCTATTTATTTTCTCTTCTCCACCGAAACCGTTCATTCTGAGTTACAAGAGCAATCTATTTTTCAATATCTTTGACTGATTCTAGAAAAAAAAAAAGACTAGGTTATGTCTATATAGGATTTATATACAGATATCTGATCATGAACTCACGCAGCACCATTCCCTACTGATGCATCCGATATTTTGGTTCCGCCAATGGCGAATAAATCCGAATCATGAAAAGGAACGTTTATTTCTAGTTTCCTATAGCGGACAAAAAAGAAAAAGTTATATCCTTTTTTCTACCGGTTAATTAACTTAAATAGGAAAGAGGAGACAAAGTTTCTTTTTTTTGCTTCAACCCATGAAAACATATACTCTGGGTGAAAAGAAATACTCTGGAATTTGAGATTCATCCGAGGGAGAAAAAACAATAAAAAAATGAAACAGTAACAAAAAATACTATTACTATTAATATAACTACAACTACTTTATTCGATTATAACTAGATTATTTATAAACAGTAGTATAGATCAGTAGTATAGATCATACTATTAGTAGTATAGATCATATTATAGTAATATAGTATACAGTATACACAGAAATAGAAATTAGGAGAATCTATTAATTGCACAGATATACACAGAAATTGCGAGAATCCATAACATAAATAGTTGATCTTTTCTTAATATCACCACTCAGATCCAACAATCAAATCAGTTGATGGAAGGGAGGGGGAGATAGATCTGGGAAGCAAGTGGTAGGGAAAGAAGGGATCGGTTGCTCCTTGTCAGTTATTTCATAAATTGAATCTGATTGATAAGGCATAAGACAATTCGGGTATCGGATGGTTCGTAGGAATAGGAAAGAATAATTGAGGTGAGCTA
>NW_022205177.1:32500-92500 GCF_008831285.2 Nymphaea colorata
TTGTGGGTCATTTGTGGCATGCGGGAAGGGCCCGTGCAGCTGCAGCAGGTTTTGAAAAAGGAATCGATCGCGATTTCGAACCTGTTCTTTTCATGACTCCTCTTAATTGAGACGGGAAATAAAATGCATGAAGTATGAATTTGATTCCATTGTAGATATTGGAATCGAGTCATACCAAAAGTCTTCTTCCTACCCCCTTTCAACTCATTTAGATTTGTGGCTGTGGCTCGGCTATCCCCCTAGCCGAGCCATTCCCTTATGAAAAAGACTGAGCTAGCTAGGGCAAACCAAAACAAACAATAACTAAACGAATATATTCAACGGGCAAAAGGAGAGAGAGGGATTCGAACCCTCGATAGTCCTTTGTTCGGAACTATACCGGTTTTCAAGACCGGAGCTATCAACCACTCAGCCATCTCTCCTAGAGACAATCCCCATTTTATTCCCCAAAATAGGACATGGCCATACGAGTTGATACCGCAACTTCCTGTAGAAACATCTCAGGTGCGGTATTACCTATTCTATATTTGGATCTATATATATATATATATATTGTATCTGTTCTGTATATATAGATAGAGATAGGGCATGATGGATCATGCCCGTCGTTTCTTAAGTAAATAAAACTGGACCCTCGATCCCATGTACGATCCGAATAAGTAATGAGTTCTAAAGGATCAATGGATTCACGGCCAAATCCCTCCATGATGCATTTTCTTACACCTTACAATTTCGTCCGAGAGAGGGATCAAATGGTATAGTTCATTCATTTGCCGGTAGCTTGGAGGATTACAACCATGACTATTGCTTTCCAATTGGCTGTTTTTGCATTAATTGCTACTTCATCAATCTTATTGATTAGTGTACCCGTTGTATTTGCTTCTCCCGATGGTTGGTCAAGTAATAAAAATGTTGTATTTTCCGGTACGTCATTATGGATTGGATTAGTATTTCTGGTAGGTATTCTTAATTCGCTCATCTATTGAACCTTTTCAGTATTTTCCGGATCAACAACCCCCCCCCTCCGAAGAAATTCCGGTTGTGGGACACATTAACATTAAATATGATATGAGTCCAGAAAAGCAATTCTAGGGGGGGTCAAAAGTAACTTTTTGAATGAATTGAATGAAAATAGTTGGAATTTTCCTTAAAATAGTATCTGGCTCTGTACAAATATGGTATAGATACATATAGAATCTATGGGTGTGTGTTGACACATGCGCGTGTATCAAGAACGAATAAAATGCGGATATGGTCGAATGGTAAAATTTCTCTTTGCCAAGGAGAAGATGCGGGTTCGATTCCCGCTATCCGCCCATGGTGGAGTAATGTAATATGAGATGAGAAATTATCCGGTATAGTTTATATACCTACTATAGTGTAGTGGTTGTATTTTCTTTTACTCAGACTCCCAGTTCATTAAGGTGAAAGAATCAGACTTCAAAATAAATAGATATAAATTTTGACAAATACAAAGAAAAAAATATGTTGCGGAGACAGGATTTGAACCCGTGACCTCAAGGTTATGAGCCTTGCGAGCTACCAAACTGCTCTACCCCGCGCTGACGAACTCGGAACTAATGACTAATGAACGAATAGGGATTAGAGGTGCCCCTATACCAGATTGATATGAATAGTATAGCCTATTCGTACAGAATGGTAAAGGGTGCCCCTATACCAGATTGATATGAATAGTATAGCCTATTCGTACAGAATGGTAAAGGGGGCTCCTCTAATAGAAATGAATAGAAATAGGACTTGGAAGGGATCTTTTTATCCCTACCAACTTGATCTTGTTGCCCCCGGCAACAAACATGCATGAACCATTTCGCGGAGTACGTGTCCGGATAGCCCAAAGTCTCGATAGTTAGCTCTGGGTCTTCCGGTCAAAAAACAGCGTCGATGAAGACGTATAGGTGCACTATTACGTGGTGGGGATTGCAATTTTACATGAATTTCCCATTTCTCGTCCAACGATGAAACTTTGCTTATTTCTTTTTTGAGGATCGACGAATCAAATGATATTTCTCTTCTAATTTCTGCCTCTTCTTCTCCCTCTGAATCAAACTTTTCCTTGCCATAATGGTGTAGTTCCTATTATTACCAATGATACACAATACAGATCGGATCCTAGATGTATAAATATAAGAAGGCGCGCCCCCTCTCCATCGAAATAAAAAATGAGATTTTTTTTGATATCGCGCCTTCCTTTTGAAAATAAATAATCAACTTAACCAAATTTGCCTGATGTAGAAGCAATCAAGAAAGCTGCGTAGGTAAATATATAACCTACAGAAAAGTGAGCTAAGCCAACCAGTCTTGCTTGTACAATGGAAAGAGCCACCGGTTTATCCCTCCAGCGAATCAAATTAGCCAAAGGTGTGCGTTCATGAGCCCATGCTAAAGTTTCAATCAATTCCTGCCAATATCCACGCCAGGAAATTAAGAACATGAATCCAGTAGCCCAAACAAGATGCCCAAATAAGAACATCCACGCCCAGACGGATAAACTATTCATACCAAAAGGATTATATCCGTTGATAAGTTGTGAAGAGTTTAACCATAGATAATCTCTTAACCATCCCATCAAATAAGTGGAAGATTCATTAAATTGCGAAACATTACCCTGCCATAATGTGATATGCTTCCAATGCCAATAGAAGGTAACCCATCCAATGGTATTTAACATCCAGAAAACTGCCAAATAAAATGCATCCCAAGCCGAAATATCACAAGTACCACCTCGTCCTGGACCATCGCAGGGGAAACTATACCCGAAATCCTTTTTATCTGGCATTAACTTGGAACCACGTGCATCTAAAGCACCTTTTACTAAGATCAATGTAGTTGTATGCAAACCTAGAGCAATAGCATGATGTACCAAGAAGTCCCCCGGCCCTATTGTTAAGAATAGTGAATTACGATTTTCATTAATAGCATTCAACCATCCAGGTAACCATAAGCTTTGACCTGCATTAAATGCTGGGCCATTCGTTGAAGATAAGAGTACATCAAACCCATATGAAGTCTTACCATGAGCGGACTGTATCCATTGGGCAAATATGGGTTCGATCAAGATTTGTTTTTCTGGAGTACCAAAAGCAAGCATGACGTCATTATGAACATAGAGTCCCAAGGTATGGAACCCCAGGAACAAGCTAGCCCAACTTAAATGAGATATGATAGCTTCTTTATGGTCTAACATTCTTGCCAATACATTATCCTCATTCTGCTGCGGGTTGTAATCCCTAATGAAGAATATAGCTCCATGAGCAAAGGCTCCTGTCATGATGAACCCTGCGATGTATTGGTGATGAGTATATAACGCAGCTTGAGTAGTAAAGTCTTGTGCTATAAATGCATAAGCAGGTAAAGAGTACATGTGTTGAGCTACCAAGGAAGTAATAACCCCCAAAGAGGCTAGAGCAAGACCTAATTGAAAATGAATCGAATTATTGATTGTGTCATAAAGGCCTTTATGCCCGCGCCCCAATCGACCCCCCGGAGGAATATGCGCCTCTAGAAGATCTTTTATACTGTGCCCAATCCCGAAGTTAGTTCTATACATATGACCAGCAACGAGAAAAATGAATGCAATAGCTAAATGATGATGGGCAATATCGGTCAGCCATAAACTTTGAGTTTGCGGATGGAATCCCCCGAGAAGGGTTAGAATGGCAGTTCCCGCTCCTTGGGAGGTACCGAATAAATGACTACTGGAATCGGGGTTTTGGGCATAAAGATTCCACTGACCTGTAAAAAGTGGCCCCAATCCTTGGGGATATGGTAATACATCTAAGAAATTATTCCATCTGACATATTCACCCCTTGACCCGGGAATAGCAACATGAACTAAATGTCCTGCCCAAGCCAAGGAGCTTACTCCGAAGAGCCCTGACAAATGATGATTGAGACGAGATTCGGCATTTTTGAACCACGAAACGCTTGGCTTCCATTTGGGTTGTAGATGTAACCAACCCGCTACTAAAGATATGGCAGAAATAAATAATAGAAAAAGAGCTCCAGTATAAAGATCTTCGTTGGTGCGCAAGCCGATTGTATACCACCATTGATAAACACCGGAATAAGCAATATTCACTGGGCCAAGAGCACCCCCTCGAGTAAAAGCTTCTACAGCCGGTTGACCAAAATGAGGATCCCAAATAGTATGAGCAATGGGTCTTACATGTAAGGGGTCCTGTACCCATGACTCAAAATTTCCTTGCCAAGCCACATGAAACAGATTGCCGGAAGTCCACAGAAAGATTATTGCTAACTGCCCGAAGTGAGAAGCAAAAATATTCTGATAAAGACGTTCCTCGGTGATATCATCATGACTCTCGAAGTCATGTGCGGTAGCAATACCAAACCAAATACGACGAGTAGTGGGGTCCTGAGCTAAGCCTTGGCTAAACCTTGGAAATCTTAATGCCATAATGCCTTTCAAATCCTCCTAGCCATTATCCTACTGAAATAATTCTTGCTAAGAAGAATGCCCATGTTGTGGCAATTCCACCCAGAAGGTAATGGGTTACTCCTACAGCGCGTCCTTGTATAATGCTCAAGGCTCTAGGCTGAGTAGCAGGAGCAACTTTTAATTTGTTATGAGCCCAGACGATGGATTCAATGAGTTCTTGCCAATAACCACGACCGCTAAATAGAAACATTAAACTGAAGGCCCAGACAAAATGAGCACCTAAGAAGAAAAGACCATAGGCGGATAATGAAGAGCCATAAGACTGGATTACTTGGGAGGACTGTGCCCATAAAAAATCTCTTAGCCACCCATTAATTGTAATGGAACTCTGTGCAAAGTTTCCCCCCGTGATATGAGTTACCACCCCTTGATCACTTATACTACCCCAAACATCTGACTGCATCTTCCAGCTGAAATGGAAAATTACTACCGAAATCGCATTGTACATCCAGAATAGACCTAGGAAGACATGATCCCAGGCGGAGACTTGGCATGTTCCCCCTCTTCCGGGTCCGTCACAAGGGAAACGAAAACCAAGATTTGCTTTATCAGGTATCAAACGAGAACTGCGGGCAAATAGAACACCTTTCAGTAGTATCAATACAGTTACATGGATCGTAAATGCATGAATGTGATGTACCAAAAAATCTGCGGTTCCCAGTGGAATAGGTAACAAAGCTACTTTGCCGCCTACTGCTACTAAATCACCACCCCCCCAAGTCAAGCTGGTGCCCGCTGTTGCACCAGGAGCTGTTGCGCTAGGTGCTAAAGCATGAGTGTTTTGTATCCATTGAGCAAAGATAGGTTGTAATTGTATAGCGGTATCTGAAAACATATCTTGGGGACGCCCCAAAGCGCTCATAGTATCATTATGAATATACAAGCCAAAACTGTGAAAGCCTAGAAATATACACACCCAGTTAAGATGTGATATGATTGCATCTCGGTGCCTAAGGACACGATCTAATAGATCGTTGTATCGAGTAGTTGGATCATAGTCTCTTACCATAAAAATTGCTGCATGTGCAGCAGCACCAACTATGAGAAATCCACCGATCCACATGTGATGCGTGAACAACGAAAGTTGTGTACCATAATCAGTAGCTAGGTATGGATAAGGGGGCATAGAGTACATATGGTGGGCTACTACAATGGTTAAAGAACCTAACATAGCTAAATTCAGAGCTAATTGAGCATGCCATGACGTTGTTAGGATCTCATAGAGGCCCTTATGACCCTCACCTGTAAACGGACCCTTATGAGCCTCTAAAATATCTTTCAGGTCATGACCAATGCCCCAGTTGGTCTTATACATGTGACCAGCTATCAGGAAAAGAATTGCAATAGCCAAATGATGGTGTGCAATATCGGTTAGCCATAGACCTCCTGTTACTGGATCTAACCCTCCACGAAAAGTAAGAAATTCCGCGTATTTTGACCAATTCAGGGTGAAAAACGGGGTTGCTCCCTCTGCAAAACTGGGATAAAGTTGAGCCAAAAGATCCCGATTCAAGATAAATTCATGAGGAAGTGGTATTTCCTTAGGATCCACCCCAGCGTTCAGAAATTGGTTAATAGGTAAAGATACATGTACTTGATGCCCTGCCCAAGAAAGAGACCCAAGTCCTAGTAACCCTGCTAAGTGGTGGTTCAACATGGATTCTACATCTTGGAACCAAGCCAATTTTGGAGCAGCTTTGTGATAATGGAACCAACCGGCAAAAAGCATTAACGCTGCAAAGATCAATGCTCCAATTGCAGTACAATAAAGTTGTAATTCACTAGTTATTCCCGACGCTCGCCAAATCTGAAAAAATCCAGAGGTTATTTGTATTCCTCGGAAACCTCCGCCTACATCGCCATTCAATATTTCTTGACCCACTATCGGCCAAACCACCTGGGCACTGGGTCCGATGTGAGTAGGGTCGCTCAGCCACGCTTCATAATTGGAAAAACGGGCTCCATGGAAATACATGCCACTCAACCAAAGAAAGATGATGGATAGTTGACCGAAATGAGCACTAAATACTTTTCGGGAGATCTCCTCCAAATCATTGGTATGGCTATCGAAATCGTGAGCATCAGCATGTAGGTTCCAGATCCAAGTGGTAGTATCAGGGCCCTTAGCTATTGTCCTTGAGAAATGGCCGGGTCTGGCCCATTCCTCGAATGAAGTTTTTATGGGATCCCTATCCACCAAAATCTTCACTTCTGGTTCCGGCGAACGAATAATCATTGAGTCCTCCTCTTTCCGGACAACACATACGAAGAGACCCGCCAACAAAAAGTAAAGTAATTAGTGAACCTCTGAGAAATATATATTTCTGATTAGTTCCTTTCTATCCCCCACAATTTTCCTTAGTTATTCACTAGAGCAATTATGAGCAATTATGATATGGAAGTCTATCCGGGGCAAGTGTTCGGATCTATTATGACATATCTATGAGGTGCTCAACGGACCGTTTTTTTGTAAATCCCTTCCCGACGCGAGCCAAAAACAACTTTTTGGCCCAACCTAGTCTACTCATATTTCGATGTATGAGTGCCTAGATGGGTCTACTTGTATACTACGTTACATGCAACGTATTACGCCATTACAAATCACAAGATCTCTCATTAGTCATTACTAATGACTAAGATAAGAAATATCCCGATATCGATTTTAGACGTCTTTTTGATTAGTTAGCAATCGCTAAGAGAAAGGAAGAGATTCTGTGCCATATGCATATATCGTCTACCCCTATAAGGTACCAAATGAAATAAAAAGAACGATCTTAGAAGGGATATAATGAAATTCCTCTATCGATTCCCCCGGGGCAACAATCTATTTGATGGATCCAACAAACAATTTAAGTGAATTCAATTCAAAAAGAAAGTGTTCTTATTCGAACCGCCCTGTGATCTTCAACCAATTCTGTGCTTCAATATAATTACCTGGAGTAAGCGCTATGGCTTGTTTCCAATACTCAGCAGCTTGATCGAACCAAGCCTCCGCAATTTCTGAATCTCCCTGTCGAATGGCCTCTTCTCCCCGGTCGGAATAGGTAGGTCAATTCCTTCCCTTAGAACCGTACTTGAGAGTTTCCTGCCTCATACGGCTCAGCAGTCAACTCTTTTTTGGCGTTACATCTTTCTTAATCTACCGTATCTAGCTGAATGAGATTTATCGGAGATCTATCCCTTCTTGGATTAGCCAAATCAAATAACCTGAAGAGGTTAAGTTAATTACATGAGTTTCAAACTCCGATTTGGATCAATAATCAGTTTTATCTCTTCTCCCACTCTCAGAAGAATGAAGCATAGATATCTCCCTCTATCATTAGAGTTTTCTGAAAGTTAACTATCTCGGTTTCGTCTAGAAATTCATATAGAATCTTTGAAAAAGACTTTCTTCGATAAGAAAAAAGGACTTACTCTCCTTGGGATCTGATACTACACCGCTGCTCAATACCTTAGTGGATCAACCCTATTACATAAGTTGATTCCTAACTTTTATGTCATATTATGACATACATAAGTAAGCAGGTCTTATTGTATCGGCCAAAAACCTCAATAATTGATCTTTACGGTGCTTCTTTTATCAATTAGATCCTTTATCCATAGAATCTAGTATAAGGGCTATACTTAGTTCTTCATATATCGGCTTCTATGAAGTCTGTTTTTTTGCTACAGCTTCTAAAAATCGTTCCCCTTTGGACAATGGATATGTAGAAAGCCTATTTTTTTTGTTTCTCCTTAGATTTCCTAGTACTAGCAATAGGAGGTTTTAATACTAGCGGATTTGATCTTTCTTTCCTTCTTTCTATTTCTATAGTAGAGATAGTCGCACGTAATGGCAGATCACGGCCATATTATTAGAAGCTTGTGGTAAGAATGGATTTCGTTCTAGTGCTCGGAAATAATATTCCAAAGCCTTCGTATGTTCTCCGTTACTTGTGTGTATAAGGCCTATATTATAGAGTATATAACTTCGATCGTAGGGATCAATTTCTGGTCGCATAGCTTCATAATAATTCTGTAAAGCTTCCGCATAATTTCCTTCAGATTGAGCTGACATCCGTTACGGTCGTTCATTCCAAGAATCTCCGTTCCAGAACCGTACGTGAGATTTCCATCTCATACGGCTCCTCCCTTCTGCGCATAATATAATATTAAGGGAAATAATCCATGGAATCAAACCAAAACCAAAAAGATTTAAATATTTTCCTTATGAACTGACAGGGGCTAGTGTTTTTACAAGAAATCTCTAGCCAGCCTTCCTGCAAGAGGTCTTTTCTTACTTAATACCAAACATGTTGGTCTTTCTTAGAGAAAAATGGTAACTCCAGCAATTTCTTTGTTCTTAACGCCCCCTATTTCCAGGAATTAGTCACTTCAACGATCTTTGATGGTTATACGGGTATCCAAAGTACGAACGAGATGGATGTTTGTTGTCCTAACCATTCTTGGTAGTCCCGATCCCGATAAGAAGAAGGGGGAATTATATAACAAAGTTTTCGTTTTGTTGATTCCTAGGTGTAGTGCTTCTTCCCCTATGCCACCTATTGGCACTATTACAGTAGAATTGACATGCAATACAGAACCTATAGGTGTAACCTTTCGCTCAATACTAGAATCGACAATTGAAGCATCTGAGGTTGCATCAATCGAGGATACACGACAGAAGGGATTGCTCTATCTCCAAACTTCACCTTCACCAAGCGTAGGTTTTTACCAATCTTTTTCTTTCCATACCGAATCGTGTCTCTTTTTGTAAGAATAAGAATAAATGAAATAGAGTGGTAAGTAAGAAAAAAGGAATCAAATCGCACCATCTCTGTAATAGGTAAATGCCTCTTTTTCTCCCGAAGTTGTCGGAATTATTCGTAATAAGATATTGGCTACAATTGAAGAGGTTTTATCAATAAAATTTCCATTTATCCGAGATCTAGGCATAGTTTGCAATCCATTTTATAATTCTTCTCATTACCCCTCGCGGGTAAATGATCCCACAACAAAGGAATTGTACGATACGAAATGACATAAAAAAAAAAGACTAATAACTAATTAAACTAATTATAAAATCAAAAAATGTGGATCTTTTACTCAGTACTTTTGGGAAGGGATCAATAAGGAACTATTTGAATACGGTTGGATTTTCGATTCCAATTTAGTAGTATACCAATGAGACTATTAGCTATTTCATTGAAATGCAAGAATCAAGGAATTTTTTCTACAGATTCTAATACTAATATAATAAACAATAACCTATCCTATCATAACCTAACCAAAATTGGATTTCATTATGATAATAAAAAAATGGAATAAGCATTCCATGATAAAAATGGGGTAAGGATAACTATCCATTTTGTGTGCATAGCGTGTAGACACCATAAGATTATAGAATGAAAATCCATGGGATGATTCATCAATTTGTAATAGATCCATAGCTCATGGGAGGGATTATTTTTGAAAAATCTGAAATGAAACTGGAAAGGATCCATCGGTTGATTCATTCCAACCCGTTGGTTTAATCCGGTAGAAATCAAATATCAATAAGATGGGAGCGTCCGTCGTCTTGACAAGGATGAATACGTTTTTTTTTTTATCCCTCGAAACTTGAAGGAAGATCGTTCCTTGACAAAAAGTTTGATATGATAATGGATCGGTCGTACCTGTACTAAATAATATGAGTGACTCGCTATTCACTTGGTTTCTGGGTCATAATTAATAAGATAAGGTTATGTAGGAGAGATGGCCGAGTGGTTCAAGGCGTAGCATTGGAAATGCTATGTAGGCTTTTGTTTACCGAGGGTTCGAATCCCTCTCTTTCCGTATCCTCATCTAATTCACCAACGTTACCAACCACACAATGTATCAAATACCAATTGATACCGTTATTCTAAGAGAAGAGAAAGACCCTTCTTTTCTTTCTTTATAGAGATTTTTTTCTATTCCTAATTACTGTGCTGTGATACGTAAAAGGAAAAGAACAAAAAGAGGGGGAAGAAAAGAGCGGACAGTGAATGAAAATATCACTGCTGATCCATTTGCGATACGTGAATGGGATCAAAATCCGTATCAAATCCCTCTACTTCTTTCAGCGAAAAAAGGGACAAAATTGTCCTAACCTTTGCTGGGTATTTTAGGTTCAAGTTTGTCGGGAATAATATTCTACGATTAGCAATTCATTGACTTTCAAACCGACCCATTTACTATCTATTATTTGATTGACTACCCCTTTATATTGCAATGAGTGCAGAGTCAAATGTTTTGGCAATTCCGCGTTGGAGGATGAATCCATATGATTTTGAATCAAAGCTCTGGATCTTTGTTTATCCTTCGTAGTAATAATATCTCGGGGTTTGCAGCGATAACTTGGTATATCCACTAGACGACCATTAACTAAAATATGTCCATGGTTAACTAATTGCCTGGCTCCAGGAATAGTTGAAGCCATACCCAATCGAAAAAGAATGTTATCCAAACGCATCTCAAGTAGTTGCAGTAAAACTTGACCCGTCGAACCGTTTGCTTTTCCAGCGATACGAACATATCGAAGTAGTTGTCGCTCCGTCAGACCATAATGAAAACGCAATTTCTGTTTTTCTTCTAAACGAATACGATATTGAGATCTTTTCCCGGAGCGGGATTGGTTTCTAAGATCACTTGCGGACCTAGGTTTTTTACTAGTTAGTCCCGGCAAAGCCCCCAGACGGCGTATTTTTTTAAAACGAGGTCCTCGGTAACGAGACATAAAGACTCCTTATTTTAAAGAATAGGATAAACCTTAAGACTGAACTAAACGATAAACAAAGCGAAACCCACTGAAGTGCTAATGCTAAAAAGAGAAATTAGATGAATTGTATCAATACCCGTATTATTTTGTATATATGTATACATGGTAAGTAAGTATCCCACGATTTGTTCTATAGAGATACAACTGCTCCAATAAGTTTTTTACTCATAATTGAATTGGAATGTAAGTTCCTGCGACATAGACATAATAGATCGGGAACCCGAGATTTGGAAGAAAAAAGGGAAGAGTCTTTTCACTATTCCTTTATCTCAAGGAGACATTATCAATCATGGATAAAAAATCGATAGGAAAAAGCCGGCTATCGGAGTCGAACCGATGACCATCGCATTACAAATGCGATGCTCTAACCTCTGAGCTAAGCGGGCTCAACTCACATAACATAAAAATAAAATAGTGAGTTAGTTCAGTAAGCTGCTGTGATCTTAGCTTATTATAGCTAAGCTAGTCTATTTAGTTATAACGGATCTAGCCTAAGAATGCAATCTGGATCATAATGAGATTATGCACTCCTCTGATTTTATTCGTAAAGATAGGAAAAAGAAGAAGAATATTGACCGTTCCACTATTTCATATCGAGCAGGGAAAATGCGCGGAGGAGAGGCAGATATATGTGGGATATAGCTATCCATATTGAATTGCGGATACATCAATGATAGAATCATTTCTGGTTCTGATTGAACCAAACACTGGTCTGGTAGAGCTGAAAGGGTTAAAAATAGGATTTTTTCCGATATCGGATCGGTATTTAATGAATTGAATGGTTCTAACAGAAAGGAAAGAGGGGAATGGAATCACAATAGGGTCCCGGCCTCAAAAGAAAGAAAGGGGGATATGGCGAAATTGGTAGACGCTACGGACTTGATTGAATTGAGCCTTGGTATGGAAACCTACTAAGTGGTAACTTCCAAATTCAGAGAAACCCTGGAATTAAAAATGGGCAATCCTGAGCCAAATCCTGTTTACAGAAAACAAGGGTTCCTTTCCTAGAAAGCGAGAATCAAAAAAGGATAGGTGCAGAGACTCAATGGAAGCTGTTCCAACGAATGGGGTTGAGGGGTTGGTAGAAGAATCTATCCATCGGAACTCTGAGGGGATGATCCTATGTACTGAAATATCAACTGAAATATCAAACGATTAATCACAACCCGAATCCTTATTTTTTTTTATTTTCTTATTTATATATATTAATATATATGAAATATATTAATAATTAGTTCATAACTCTTGTGTTCTGAATCGATTCCAATTTGAAAGAAAAATAAAATATTCAGTGATAAAATCATTCACTCCAGAGTATAAGGCTGGGAGAGAAATGACTGATCGAACGAGAATAAAGATAGAGTCCCATTCTACCTGTCAATGCTGACAACAATGCAATTTGTTTGTAGTAGGAGGAAAATCCGTCGACTTTAGAAATCGTGAGGGTTCGAGTCCCTCTATCCCCAAGTCCCCAAGAAATGCCTAGTTTACGACCTAAACATTTATCCTCTTTTTTCGCCAGCGCTTCCAAATTAGAAGCGGGTCAAAATTATATATGATATTCATTCGCTCGACTCTTTGACAAACGGATCCTAGCAGTTTCTCTCTTGCTTCAGCAGCTAAATGCAGTATATGTCCAAACGAACATAACCATAACATATGTATATGTATTATTTGTATACAAGGATATACAAGGAATCCCATTATTGAATCATTCATAGTTCATATCCCTTACAAATAAAGGTTTAAAAAAAATCCAAAGAAAAAGAAATCCCAGGACTTGTAATGTTTCTTTAGTACCTTTAAATTAATTGACACAGATACATGTCCTCCAGTAGGATAATGTATAGAGGACGGTCGGGATAGCTCAGCTGGTAGAGCAGAGGACTGAAAATCCTCGTGTCACCAGTTCAAATCTGGTTCCTGGCATATGGTTAATGTATCGAAATGTATATATACAAAGAGAAAATGAATATGGATCGGGATACAATACATATTCGTTACATTCATAGTCTAGTAGTTATTCATCGAGGTATCTACAACATACATCCCGACCCTTGTGGATCGGCAAAGGAATATATTCCTTCTTCTTTTTTGTTTGTCCCTACTATCCTTCCTTTGGCTCATGTTAATACTCCATACATATCCGAAGTTGTCTGAAAGACACAGAAGTCTCGTCTGTTCAGAGGGTTGAGGGGTAGGAATAGAAAAGATCATTTCCGATCCAGTACAAATCCAATCTGATCCCTTTTCATTTCTTAATTTTCCCATTTTTTTCGCCCCTTCCCACATTTTTTGCTTTCCGGGGCCCATCTAAGTGATGGGCGCGGTACATAGTTCATGATGTATCTTTTGATTCATCCTATTGGCTCCGCCCATCCCCCAATGGATATGATACTTTGCATTGCATATTGGGTAATATTAATTTACTCGAATTAATTATATATAAATAAACCTCGAACCCCCCCTTTTTTATCCCATCATAATACGAATGACATGAGAGTCCAGTTACTCTATCTAGACGAGAAAGAACGTAAAAATACTCCTTCTTGAGTCTTGTAAGCTAAGATAAGTTTCTTATCATTCAATAAGCATCCTGTAGTTCATAGAAATTAGGGGCAATATAATCCTTGCGTAGGGGCCAACCAATCCAACTTTCGGGCATCAAAATCCGTTTCATGCGTGGATGATTATCATAAGAGATTCCCAACATATCATAAGACTCCCGTTCTTGAAAATCGGCGCTTTTCCAAATCCAGAAAACAGACGGGATTCTAGGATTACTCCTTGGGACAAATACTTTTATGCATACCTCTTCCGGTTGGTCCACACCATACTGTATTCTCGTCAGATGATACACACTAGCTAGCAATCCACCCGGTGCTACATCGTAGGCACATTGGGAACGTAGATAATTGTAACCATATACGTATGAAATGACAGCAATGGAGTACCAATCCTCGGGCTTTATTTGTAAAGTCTCTACTCCTTGGTAATCAAAGCCCAAAGATCTATGAACCAGCTCGTGTTTCACTAGCCAAGCGGATGAACGACCCTGCATCTTCTTGATCTCCCCCACATATTTATATGAGTATTTGACATTGACGATGAAATTTATGAAGATTGATCCACCGTTTGTTATTCTGCACAAAACATCCTATTTAATTCACTAATTCGTGAGAAGATACTGAACTCTTGTATTTGAAAAATGCTTCAGAAGGTATCTCTGAAGTCGATGTCGATTGATAGAGTAATCCTTGATCGTAATTTACAGCACGAGTACTGCGTCCAAGATGAAACTTGTGATTAGTAGTAAAACATCGATTTTCCTGTTGGGCCCCCGTTCTATCTTCATAGATTTCTCGAGATACCTTCTTACGAAGTTTCGTTATAGCGTCTATAATTGCCTCTGGTTTAGGTGGGCAGCCTGGCAAATAAACATCGACGGGGATTAACTTATCGACTCCCCGAACGGTACTATAAGAATCGGTACTGAACATTCCTCCTGTAATAGTACAGGCTCCCATAGCAATTACATATTTTGGTTCAGGCATTTGTTCATATAGTCTTACTAAAGAAGGAGCCATTTTCATTGTTACTGTACCGGCTGTTAAAATAAGGTCGGCTTGCCTAGGACTTGATCTTGGCACCAGTCCATAACGATCAAAATCGAATCGGGAGCCTATTAATGAGGCAAATTCAATGAAGCAACAACTGGTACCGTAGAGAAGCGGCCATAAACTGGAAAGTCTTGACCAATTCGAAAGATCATTCAATGTAGTTGAAATAACTGAATTGGGGGTTGTTCGGTCAAAGAGCGGAAACTCCATAGAATTCATAACTGTCTCAATGGAACCCTTTCCTTCTTTTTTATTGTCTGAATATTCAGGAGCTAAGACCATTCCAATGCTCCTTTTCGCCATGCATAAACTGAACCAACAACTGGGATAAGCACGAAAATCAAAGCTTCTATAAACACGTATACGCCCAATATATCAAAACTCACGGCCCATGGATAAAGAAAGACCGTTTCGACATCAAAAACAACAAAAACGAGAGCAAACATGTAATAGCGGATTCGGAATTGTATCCAAGCATCCCCTATTGGTTCTATACCCGATTCATAACTGGAGAGCTTCTCTGGTCCTTCACTAATTGGGGCTAAAACCCCGGAAATTATAAATGCCAAAATAGGAATAACACTTGATATCATTAGAAATGCCCAGAAAATATCATATTCGTAAAGCAGAAACATAGATGTACTCCTATGAATGTAGAATATACCGAATTCATTGATTAATTAGAATTGTAATTGTCAATTTATCCATAACTCCAACTGCTTACTCGAAACAAGAATTGATTGTGATCGAACCACATAGTTTGTTTTATGTGGGTCATGTCTTGTTTCAAGATTTATCTAACAGAAGCCCACTTACTTATTTACCCACTTACTTATTTATATTATATTTCTTATTTCTTGGTGTGGTGTAGGCATATCATGCTCTTATATTATAAGTATAAGAATAACGAATAATTCTCATTTTTCTTTTTCCTCAGGTTCCCCATAAAAACGAATGAAATTCATTCTCAATTCTAATGAATTGAAACTTATTCATTTTCATTAATCTGAAAAAACAATTCATTTTCTAAATATACCATACAATAACTCCATATAACTACTATAATACTAGAACTTATTGGTAATGGAATTTCTTTAGATAAAAGAGTTTTTTATCTTTTCTTTTTATTTAAGAGTTATAGTTATATAGTTAAGTTATTATTATGTATTAGTATTAATAGTCATTAGTGATTTTCATTCTAGTATAATAGTGAGATGCAATAGAATGTCTAGGTTCAGTATTTATGATTCCACAGTTACGGCATAACATATGCGACTTAGCAGCATTGGCGGATTCCTTTATTCTGTTCATTAACATTTCAGATCCGAGCGTAGAATCTTCTATGAATTCGATACGGAATGCTTGAACCGATTAGATTCCCTCTTTTCCTTGTACCAGATTCATACTTAATTGATTCAATCTCAATCCGTTGAATTCTGAGGAACCCTTACATTTACATATAACATAAGAAAACAACTCATTATAGGATTACCCTGACCCCCTATTGAGTTATTTAGTTAAAGTTAGACGTCTTGAAAAAGTCACTCCATTTCGGACCAATTCTTAGTGCTACGCGATTTGGATTGACTCAAAATCCTTGTTTTGTTAATGGAGTAACCCCTAGTGAGACCAAGATGTTAGATTTCAGGGCAATCAAAAAAAGGAGTTTTTTGCAGCATCCCCACATGGCGGAGCGTGGCCCGATAGTGGAATCGTTTAGTTTAAATCATAAAATCATAACATAAGTATAAGTGAAGTGATCCCCATAAAAGATTTCTGGTCTAATCGTGCGTTATCAAACGATTGGTTCTAATTCTATAAACCAAACCTATACCCATAGAAATAGAAGAGAGAATAAACGTCGATACATTTCTTTCATTAAATAAGACTAAGATCAATTCATTGTTTCAGAGATAATGAATTTTGATTGTTGTTTTACAAAAAGGCGATGAATCTAGGTCTAGAGATTCATAACTCTTCCAAGCCCAAAAGACCCTAATCTTCTTGCATAAAGTATGAATTGGTAGAATTCAAATGGTGAGCAATTGGAGTAGATTCAGATACAAAAAAATTAGTATTGTACAAAGAAAAATGACTACTTAACTACTGACTTTGCTAGTCCAGTTATATGAATACAATTTCACACCGAAACTGACGAAAGAGTTTCTTTTTTCTCTGGCTTTTCTTTTCCACAAATCCAAGAATAGGTCCTAGATCCGTGCCACTTACTACTATCTGGTTGGGCCGGGTTGGAGGTTTGTTTTAGCCTCATGTTATTATTTTGACTTCATTGATTGAATGCGATTAGGTATACCTAAGGCGCATCAATCACTCTTTCATCATGGGCAGTAAAAGAGGAAAAAGGTCGTATGTAATTCGATATTGGAAAAATGCCTATTGGATGGAATAAACTTTTTTGAACTTTGAGATCCCTAGGGATCTCTTGTACACGCAGGAATGCCTTCTTTATATTATATTTATATATTATATGGCCTTATATGGCCCAACCGGCCATAGGCCGCGCTAATGAGATGATAAAATGGGTACAAAATTCTACTCTACAAAAGCATACAATACATCAATCAAATAATATATTATATAGGTATAGGGCTATACGGACTCGAACCGTAGACCTTCTCGGTAAAACAGATCAAACTGATTATTATCGAAATGATTCGAACTGTTTCAAAGACCCAACATGCATTTTTGTGCATTGGGCTCTTTCATCAACTGATGGATCAATCAGTTAGTCCACCATATTTTATCTTTATATGAAGATAACGAGATGGCTCCATGTGCTCTGATTCTTTATTTATATTCTGATCCAGGAGCAATACCAAAGTGTTTCAAAGGATTACCTTGACGTAGGTCTGTCTTAGGCCTAGATCAACCTCAATAGAGTCCCTGTCGTTCCGCTTCAAGCGTAAAATATGATACTTCATACACCTCAAAGTTCATAGGACAAAAGGAGGTTATTTTGAGGTCCCTATTAACTCATTAGGCCTAACATTGAATTAACTGGGTATTCACCTTATCAATGATAAAATCAATGGTTGGTTCTATTTCGTATCCGAATTGGAACTGAATCGAACCCAATACTTGTCAGGCTATTGTTCTCTTGTTCTCTCGAATCAATGGAGTAAGACATCAATCTTTCATTTCAATAAGAGAAGATCAATTTCTTTGATTGCATGATGAACTCCCCTGAAAAGCATTGGCGCACGTGTAAACGAGGTGCTCTACCAACTGAGCTATAGCCCTTGTGATAGATATCTTATCATATAGATCATTTCTTGTCAAGAAAGATATTACATGATCTAACACGATACCCTAATCCGTTTCCTGCCAAGGATTGATATTGCTTAGAAGCCATATTCCATCTATAATAAATAATAAATACCCGATACGATGCGCTCTATTCTTTCTCTTTGTGATGATAAATGACCTACTTAACCCAGTGGTTAGAGTATTGCTTTCATACGGCGGGAGTCATTGGTTCAAATCCAATAGTAGGTAGAACTTATTAGGTACCGGAGTCAATGAATGGCATCTAATAAGTTTTTCTACCCCCTTTTCTTTTATTGATTTTGTATCTTTCCCTTATTCCTATCCCGCTCACTACTCTTGTTCGTTACATCAATCAGATTGATTCTACTTGATTGTACGGAATCCAATATGGTGTATAAACAGAACTTTTGATTCTTATGGATTATGTGGATCAGCTAGTACGATAGATCAGCTAGTACGAAATAGCATTGATAGCCTCTACTCGTGCCCTAGCTCGTCTGAGAGCTAAATTCGCCTCAATTACTTGTCTCTTGCCTTCTGCTTTACTCAAGTTAGCTTCAGCTATTTCAAGAGTTCGCTGAGCTTCTTGCGGATCAATGTCACTACCCTTCTCCGCATCATTGACTAATATGGTGATTTCATTATTGCCTATTCTGGCAAACCCCCCCATCAGAGCCATCGTTAACCATTGGTCGTCGAGGCGTATTCTTAAAATACCAATATCTACGGCCGTGGCAACAGGGGCGTGGTTTGGTAATACGCCGATTTGGCCACTATTAGTAGATAAAATGATTTCTTTCACTTCTGAATCCCAAATAATTCTATTAGGAGTCAGTACACAAAGATTTAGGGTCATTTCTTCAATTTGCTCTCTACTTCTAAGTTCATAGCCTTCGCGGTAGCTTCATCGATATTACCTACCAAATAAAAGGCCTGCTCGGGAAAACTATCTAATTCTCCGGAAAGGATCAGTTGAAACCCCCTAATTGTTTCTGCGAGACCAACATATTTCCCTGGAGAACCAGTAAATACTTCTGCTACGAAGAAGGGTTGTGATAAGAAACGTTCAATTTTTCGCGCTCTTGCTACGGTTAAACGATCCTCTTCGGATAATTCGTCCAGTCCAAGAATAGCTATAATGTCCTGAAGTTCTTTGTAACGTTGTAAAGTTTGCTTAACTCTTTGCGCAGTTTCGTAATGTTCTTCGCCAACAATCCGAGGTTGGAGCATAGTTGACGTTGAATCTAAAGGATCTACTGCTGGATAGATACCTTTGGCAGCTAATCCTCTTGATAGTACGGTAGTAGCATCTAAATGTGCAAATGTCGTGGCAGGAGCAGGATCAGTCAAATCGTCCGCAGGTACATAAACTGCTTGAATGGAAGTTATAGATCCCTCTTTAGTAGAAGTAATTCTTTCTTGCAAAGAACCCATTTCTGTACTCAGGGTAGGCTGATAACCCACGGCGGAAGGCATTCTACCTAATAAGGCAGATACTTCTGACCCCGCTTGAACGAAGCGAAAGATATTGTCAATAAATAGAAGTACGTCTTGTTCATTAACATCACGGAAATATTCCGCCATGGTTAGGGCAGTCAAACCGACTCTCATACGAGCTCCCGGGGGTTCATTCATCTGTCCATATACTAGAGCTACTTTAGATTCTGCAATATTTTCTTCATTAATCACCCCGGATTCTTTCATTTCCATGTAAAGATCATTTCCTTCACGAGTGCGTTCTCCTACTCCGCCGAATACGGATACACCCCCATGAGCTTTGGCAATGTTGTTGATTAATTCCATGATGAGTACTGTTTTACCCACTCCGGCTCCCCCGAATAGTCCGATTTTTCCCCCACGCCGATAAGGCGCTAAAAGATCCACCACTTTAATGCCCGTTTCAAAGATTGATAATTTTGTATCTAATTGTGTAAAAGCGGGTGCGGGTCTATGAATAGGAGATGTTGTGCGAGTATCTACAGGACCTAAATTATCAACAGGTTCTCCAAGAACATTGAAAATTCGTCCTAGAGTGGCTCCACCGACTGGAACACTTAGAGGAGCTCCCGTGTCAATCACTTCCATTCCTCTCGTCAGCCCATCTGTAGCACTCATAGCTACAGCTCTAACTCGATTATTTCCTAATAATTGCTGTACCTCACAAGTCACATTAATTTCCTGACCTGCGGTATCTCGACCCTTAACTACCAAAGAGTTGTAAATATTAGGCATCTTCCCCGGGGAAAAAGCTACATCCAGTACTGGACCAATGATTTGAGCGATACGTCCCTGATTTTTTTCCACAAGTGTTGAAACTCCGAGACCAGAAGTAGTAGGATTTGTTCTCATAAAAAACTGAACTATGTCTAAAGTTTTTGCGAATATTACCGAACCGAAAATGTACGATAGCAAGTTGATCGGTTAATTCAATAAGAAATGGGAGTTAGCGCTCGATTTTGTTGGTACTATTCAATCGAATCCAATTCAATCGCTTACTGATTTGATTCAATGAATGAATTTTCAAGTTCACCCAACCCAATCGATATTCGAAATATCGAGTACGAGTAGGTAAATAAGGATCATGAGGAAGTCTTTCATTTATCTATCATTAGAAAGAGAAACAATCCCATCTAGAATTATATATATATGGATATATATAATGTATGGAATTCGAACCCGAACTTGATTTATGAGTCATTATTGATATCTCATCCGCTGATCTTCCTTATTTTTTTATTTTCGCCTAGTCTTCTTTCCATTTTGTATTCTGTATATTTTTTCACATATACGATATACATATACAACATATATCACTGTCAAGAGTCAATTTTTTATTATATTAATTGGTTTGTTTAGTAGATAAAATAGATAAAAAAACGAAAAAAAGCAGAAGGAGACCAATTAGGAACTTGAGAAAAAGGGGTTGGGTTGCGCCATACATATGAAACAGTATACAATAATGATACATTTGACGAATCAAATACTATGGTCCACTAATGAAGCATTTCAATTTCTAATTAGTTGATATTAGTTGAGAATTTTGTCAGGGATTGCTGTGAAAGGTTTCATTCACGCCTAATCCATGTCGAGTAGACCCCGGTTGTTGTGAGAATTCTTAATTCATGAGTTGTGGGGAGGAACTTATGTCACCAAAAACAGAAACTAAAGCAAGTGTTGGATTCAAAGCTGGTGTTAAAGATTACAGATTGACTTATTACACTCCTGATTATGAAACCCTTGCTACTGATATCTTGGCAGCATTCCGAGTAACTCCTCAACCTGGAGTTCCGCCTGAGGAAGCAGGAGCTGCGGTGGCTGCCGAATCTTCCACTGGTACATGGACAACTGTGTGGACCGATGGACTTACCAGCCTTGATCGTTACAAAGGACGATGCTACCACATCGAGCCTGTTGCTGGGGAGGAAAATCAATATATTGCTTATGTAGCTTATCCTTTGGACCTTTTTGAAGAAGGTTCTGTTACTAACATGTTTACTTCCATTGTGGGTAATGTATTTGGGTTCAAAGCCCTACGAGCTCTACGTCTGGAGGATCTGAGAATTCCTCCTGCTTATTCTAAAACTTTCCAGGGCCCACCTCATGGAATCCAAGTTGAGAGAGATAAATTGAACAAGTATGGTCGTCCCCTATTGGGATGTACTATTAAACCAAAATTGGGGTTATCCGCAAAGAACTATGGGAGAGCGGTTTATGAGTGTCTCCGTGGTGGACTTGATTTTACCAAGGATGATGAAAACGTGAACTCCCAACCGTTTATGCGTTGGAGAGACCGTTTCTTATTTTGCGCCGAAGCTATTTATAAAGCGCAGGCCGAAACAGGTGAAATTAAAGGACATTACTTGAATGCTACTGCAGGTACATCCGAAGAAATGATCAAAAGGGCGGTATGTGCCCGAGAGTTGGGAGTTCCTATCGTAATGCATGACTACTTAACAGGGGGATTCACCGCAAATACTAGCTTGGCTCATTATTGCCGAGACAATGGCCTACTTCTTCACATCCACCGCGCAATGCATGCAGTTATTGATAGACAGAGGAATCATGGTATTCACTTCCGTGTACTAGCTAAAGCGTTGCGTATGTCTGGGGGGGATCATATTCACTCTGGTACCGTAGTAGGTAAACTGGAAGGGGAACGAGATGTCACTTTGGGCTTTGTTGATTTACTACGTGATGATTTTATTGAAAAAGACCGGAGTCGCGGTATTTATTTCACTCAAGATTGGGTATCTATGCCAGGTGTTCTGCCCGTGGCTTCAGGGGGTATTCACGTTTGGCATATGCCTGCCCTGACCGAGATATTTGGGGATGATTCCGTGCTACAGTTCGGTGGAGGAACTTTGGGACACCCTTGGGGGAATGCACCTGGTGCAGTAGCTAATAGGGTAGCTTTAGAAGCGTGTGTACAAGCTCGTAATGAGGGACGTGATCTTGCTCGTGAAGGTAATGAAATTATTCGTGAAGCTAGCAAATGGAGTCCTGAACTGGCTGCTGCTTGTGAGGTATGGAAAGAGATCAAATTTGAATTCGAAGCAATGGATGTCTTGTAATTCAGTGATTCGGATTCCCGTTCGTTCCACCAATTAAAATTAAACTCGGCCCAATCTTTTACTAAATAAAAGGATTGAGCCGAACCAACTAAAGAATAAGGCTCCTATGTATTTGCATATATCAATATGTACATACGTATGCTATGCAGTATGCAAGCAAGATCTAAAATTAAAATCTTCTCTTTAAAACTAAAGAGTTCAATCTTTCTATTGTTGGATCCATAATGAACCCATGGATCCTCGGGATTGGCGGATCATTTGATATTCTCTCTAGTTGTGGACTATAGATCAAGCTAAGGGTCACAACTCCTTCTACTCATCCCGTATATTGTCCTTTTCGTTCCATGTTTCAATAGAAACTAATATTCATAATATATACAAAAATTATTCAGAGGAGGGAACAGATCTTTCTTTCTATCTTTCTAATGAGTATTTGTCTACGACATGGGAGAAAAACCTCTGTTTTAATTGATCTTTATTTAATTTATTATTGAAGTGAAGAAAAGATTCCATTATATCATATATAGTGATAGTGTAGTGAGTGATACTCCGGCTTCCATAAGACAAAAAAGGAATCATTTCTTTCAATACTCACTTCTTATTATTAGTATTAGAGTATGAGATAATAATCCTAAGAATTGGATCCATATGCTTATTCCGATCGGAAATGAAATAGTAGATTATTCAGCGAATGACTATTCATATATTGTATTGTATTTCCAAACAGGAGGCGGAGGGGCTTTATGGAAAAATGGTGGTTAAATTCAATGTTGTCTAATGAGGATTTAGGGCGCAGGTGTGGACTAAGTGCGAGTCTTGGCCCTATTGGAAATACCAGCGGGAGTGAAGAACCCATTATAAATGATAGTGAGAAAAACGTTAATAGTTGGAGTGGTAGGGGCAGTTATAGTTGCAGTAATGTTGATTATTTACTCAACTTGGGCGGTGTCAAGGACGTTTGGAGTCTCATCTCTGGTGAGACTTTTTGGGTTAGGGATAGTAATGGTGACAGTTATTCCATATATTTCGATATTGAAAATCAGATTTTTGAGATTGACACTGATAGTTACTTTCTGGGTGAACTAGAAAGTTTATTTTCTAGTTATCTGAATCTAAATAATGGGTCTAAGAGTTACAATCGCTATTATGATCATTACGTGTATGATACTAGGCATAGTTGGAAGAGTCACATAAATAGTTGCATTGACAGTTATATTCGTTCTGAAACCAATATGGATAGTTGCATTCCAAATGGTAGCAACAATTCAAGTGACAATTACATTTATAGTTACATTTGTAGCGATAGTGAAAGGGGTAGTGACCGTGGGAGCTCCAATCTAAAAACTAGTGGTGTTAGTGACAGTGATTTCGGAAGACATAATGATTTAGATAGAAATAAAAGATACAGACATTTATGGGTTCAATGTGAAAATTGTTATGGATTAAATTATAAGAAATTTTTTAGTTCAAAAATGAATATTTGTGAACAATGTGGATACCACTTGAAAATGAGTAGCTCAGATAGAATCGAACTTTTGATTGATCCAGGCACTTGGGCCCCTATGGATGAAAACATGGTCTCTATGGACCCTATTGAATTTCATTCTGAGGAGGACCCTTATAGGGATCGTATCAATTCTTATCAAATAGAGACGGGTTTGGCTGAGGCTGTTCAAACAGGCATAGGCAAACTCAATGGTATTCCTATAGCAATTGGTGTTATGGATTTTAAGTTCATGGGGGGTAGTATGGGATCCGTAGTAGGCGAGAAAATTACACGTTTGATCGAGTATGCTACTGATAGATCTCTCCCAGTTATTATGGTGTGTGCTTCTGGAGGAGCGCGCATGCAAGAAGGAAGTTTGAGCTTGATGCAAATGGCTAAAATATCTTCCGCTTTATACAATTATCAATCAAATAAAAAATTATTCTATGTATCAATCCTTACATCCCCTACAACTGGTGGAGTGACAGCCAGTTTTGGTATGTTGGGAGATATCATTATTGCCGAACCCAATGCTTACATTGCATTCGCGGGTAAAAGAGTAATTGAACAAACATTGAAGAAGACAGTACCTGAGGGTTCACAAGTAGCGGAGTATTTATTCAATAAGGGTTTATTTGATCCAATCGTACCGCGTAATCTTTTAAAAGGTGTTCCGAGTGAGTTATTTCAGTTCCATGGGTTCTTTCCCCGCCCTTGAACTTGAACCAAAGAAATTCAAGTCAAAAAAGTAGTAGAGCGATAGATTTAGTTATTTGTAGGCAAAAAAGTAGTTCATTTCGTTTATCAGAATTGAAGTAGCAAGGATGGAGCTTTCTTTGCTGGCATAAAGACAATTTGTAATTGTAGTGAAGTAGTAAGAATCAGAAGTTTCAGAGGATTTTTTCTCCAGATCCATCTTTTCTTTTATCCTACCTTTACTAATGAGTAATCAGATCAGGGACGGACCCTTTAGCAACAGAGCAGGATAAAAGATCAAAGTAGTGTCTTTTTCCTTCGGAGAAATCCAAATTAGAGAAATCCAAAAAAGCCCCCTTCCCCTTGTTACATATCAAATGTTCCAACCTAACTAAGATATAGAAATCAATATGCAACACTTCTATATCTCCCGAGAATCATACATTTGTAATATGAATCCTTGTTGGATCAAATTATAACGAATCCTTGAGAAGAAATTTGTTTAGAAACATAAGGGAGGAATAAGAATAATAAGATTCTCTTCTCATACATATATTTCCCGGAAAAGGATGGGTAAGTACACTAATTTCTATTTAGTTTAGATCCACATTCTTTGCACTCATATTCTAATAACTTAGAATATTATATTAATATACTTATAATTATAATATATAATTATAATAGATATCTTTATAACAAAGAGAAGTATCAATTAAATACACCGAGGCACCGATTCTATGACAGATCTCAACTTACCCTCTATTTTTGTGCCTTTAGTAGGCCTATTATTTCCGGCAATTGCAATGGTTTCTTTATTTTTCCATGTTCAAAAAAACAAGATTGTCTAGATATGATGGGCTCCAATCTCATCAATTTATTTCAATCTTTGGATCATAATACAGATTTTCATTTCATTTAATGGGAATGGTACGACATGCGGCTTCGGACTTCGGACACAAACCACAAATGTAAATAGATGATCATATGGATCAATCCATGTTTATGCATCTATAGCTCGACTTTTATTTCAACGGGTCGATCGGATATCTGGAATATATATTATGTATGATAATGATATGTAAATAGATATATCTAGATCATATGAATGAGGGTGATGCTAGTTTGAATGGGTGGAGATGTTAGTTCTATCTAACTGATTTGATGAATGAATCCTGATTGATGATTTACATCGTGATAGTATTAGCGGATGAAAGTTACTTTGGGAGCCAAAAAACTCATTTTGATGATTCTCTCAATTCCAATAGAATGAAACTCGATCTAATCTAGTATGAATTGGCGATCAGAACATATATGGATAGAACTTATAACGGGTTCTAGAAAAATAAGTAACTTCTGCTGGGCCTGTATCCTTTTTTTAGGTTCACTAGGATTTTTATTGGTTGGAACTTCCAGTTATTTTGGTAGGAATCTGATATCCTTATTCCCATCTCAGCAAATCGTTTTTTTTCCACAAGGGATCGTAATGTGTTTCTACGGTATCGCGGGTCTATTCATTAGCTCCTATTTGTGGTGCACAATTTTGTGGAGTGTAGGTAGCGGTTATGACAAATTCGATAGAAAAGAAGGAATAGTGTGTATTTTTCGTTGGGGATTTCCTGGAAGAAATCGTCGCATCTTCTTTCGATTCCGTATAAGAGATATCCGTTCGATCAGAATAGAAGTGAAAGAGGGTCTTTTTCCTCGCCGTGTCCTTTATATGGAAATTGGGGGCCGGGGAGACATTCCATTGACGCGTACCGATGAGAATTTAACTCCACGAGAAATTGAACAAAAAGCTGCCGAATCGGCCTATTTTTTGCGCGTACCAATTGAAGTATTTTGAAATGAAACAAAGAAATCGAGGAATGAGTGCTCCTCGTCACGAGGGAGAGGGAGGGAACCCAAGAATCCCTTTTTCTTTTTTTCTTTTAATATAACTATAACTGATGTTTCGCTCCTTTGATGAAAACATTTAGTTAAATCCTATTTCCCACATCCCGATGGAAATACCATGTCCTGCGTACCATGGAGCAGGTGGACTTATGGAACAATCATACCATGAAGTGATTTTAGTCCATCAAAACTATTTTTCATGCGTATGAAATTCCACTGAATTCTTTCATTTTCATATTATTAACAAGTTTCATAAGTATGTATTCATCACATATATCAGGTCAGAGTACAGAATCCATATTTTAGGATTTTAGGACCAATATTTCGAATCAATACATTACATTATATATAGATGAAGATAAGAATAGATGAAGATAAGATGGATCATACCCAGTAAATTATCCCTCTTTTGTCACCTTTCTTTTTATTCATCTTTCTTAATGCTTGTTTCTTGATGACCAAACAATTGGATTTTTAGAACCACTCCCGTTTTGCCGACTATTTCGGATTTCATCATCGGTATTTTTCAGAATTATCCCCTCGATTATTCCTGGGATGTGGATAATCAGTGAAACAATTCGAAATAATTGATTGATATAACAAAAGAGTTTTCTCGAAATACGAATAATATTCATGTTTGTTACTTCAAGTGCTTCTTTCTGGCATTCATCAAAAGACCAAATGAACATGCAATTGATCCGAATTTGACCGATTGAGATGTCTGGGGCCACTATTTCATTACCTCCGCATTCGAATAAATTAACCCTTATTCCATTTCTGGAGACAAGGACTAAACAAATTACACAATGGAAAATAGATCCATAGGTTCCATACCTCGTTATAGAACTCGTGCTTCATACATCATACAAATATCAGACATAGTCAACAAATGAATCAGGTTCATTAACAATTCACGGATTGGAAGTGACGAAAAAGAAAGCATTGAATCCCCTACCATATCTTGCATCTATCGTATTTCTGCCTTGGGGAATTTCTCTCTCATTTAATAAAAGTATGGAACCTTGGGTGACTAATTGGTGGAATACCAGCCAATCCGAAACTTTTTTGAATGATATTCAAGAAAAGAACATTCTAGAAGGATTCATCAAATTAGAAGAACTTTTCTTGTTGGACGAAATGATAAAGGAGTATCCGGAGACACATATACAAAAGCTTCGTATAGGAATCCACAAAGAAACGATACAATTGGTAAGAATGCACAATCAAGATCATATACATATTATTTGCATTTCTCGACAAATATAACCTGTTTCGCTATTCTAAGTGCTTATTCTATTCTGGGTAATGAAGAACTTATCACTCTGAATTCTTGGGTTCAGGAATTCCTCTATAACTTAAGCGACACAATAAAAGCTTTTTCCATTCTCTTATTAACCGATTTATGTATTGGATTCCATTCGCCCACGCTTGGGAACTAATGATTGGTTCGTTCTACAAAGATTTTGGATTTGTTCAGAATGATAAAATTATATCCGGTCTCGTTTCTACCTTTCCGGTCATTCTAGATACAATTTTGAAATATTGGATCTTTCATTATTTAAACCGTGTATCTCCTTCACTTGTAGTGATTTATCATTCACTGAATGAGTGAAGAACTGATTTAATCTGATAACATAAAGAAAATTGTAATGTCACTTTGTATATAAACAAACCATTCAAAATCTTACTCATTCTTTATGCTTTGACTCGTCGAGGGGATTAGATTACTTCTGTATTCCATACAATGGCAGAATCGGGGATAGGGAACTATACTGACTCCCTACCTAATTTATTGTAGAAATTTCCGGGATCAATGATTAGACCATGCAAAAAAATAGAAATACTTTTTCTTGGGTAAAGGAACAGATGACTCGATGCATTTCTGTATCGATGATGATATATGTAATGACTCGGGCATCTATTTCAAATGCATATCCCATTTTTGCGCAGCAGAGTTATGAAAATCCGCGAGAAGCAACTGGGCGTATTGTATGCGCTAATTGCCACCTGGCTAACAAGCCCGTGGATATTGAGGTTCCACAAGCTGTGCTTCCTGATACTGTATTTGAGGCAGTTGTTAGAATCCCCTACGATATGCAACTGAAACAGGTTCTTGCTAATGGTAAAAAGGGAGGTTTGAATGTAGGGGCTGTTCTCATTTTACCCGAAGGATTTGAATTAGCTCCCCCCGATCGTATTTCTCCCGAGATGAAAGAAAAGATGGGTAATCTGTCTTTCAGAGTTATCGTCCTAATAAAAAAAACATTCTTGTGGTGGGCCCTGTTCCTGGTCAGAAATATAGTGAAATCGTCTTTCCCATCCTTTCTCCAGATCCCGCTACTAAGAAAGAGGTTCACTTCTTAAAATATCCTATATATGTAGGTGGGAACAGGGGAAGGGGTCAGATTTATCCTGATGGGAGCAAGAGTAACAATACAGTCTATAATGCTTCAGCAGCAGGGATAGTAAGTAAAATAGTACGTAAAGAAAAGAAAGGTGGATATGAAATAACCATATCTGATGCATCGAATGGACACGAAACGGTTGATATTATACCTCCAGGACCAGAACTTCTTGTTTCTGAAGGTGAATACATCAAGCTTGATCAGCCATTAACAAGTAATCCCAATGTAGGTGGTTTTGGTCAAGGCGATGCAGAAATAGTACTTCAAGATCCATTGCGTATCCAAGGCCTTTTGTTCTTCTTAGCATCTGTTATTCTGGCGCAAATCTTTTTGGTTCTTAAAAAGAAACAATTTGAGAAGGTTCAATTAGCCGAAATGAATTTCTAGATCCACGGATTCCTCAACATAGAGCTGGTAAAAAAGCTGAATTTTTTTTGATCGCAATTATATTATGTGTATGCGCGGTCAAAAATCATGGAAAGCCCCTTTTTGCTTGCTTTTTATTATACTATTTCGAGATATCGGAGATGACTTGTATTCCAGATTAGAAAATAGCAATAGTATGGAATTGCAAAAGAAGATGATTGGATCAAAATTTACAAAATTTAGTTTAGTGTGATTATGCCAGGTTTCTTATTGCCACATGGTAAATGGCACGTAATGCCTCAATACTTTTAGATTCTATATCTAATAAACGCATAAGTGGGAAGCAGGGGTAGAAAGCAGGATAAATGAAGAAAAAAGGAAGGCTCCAGGAAAGATTACTCGTCTCCCAAATCTTCTTTCTACAAAGAAAGAAAAGTAATTTTCCGCTCTTTCGTTGCGTCGAAATAATAAAGGTTCTGGGTCTCATTCGTCAAATCAAATAAATATGAATTGCGGGTTTATCGGAACCTCTTTGAATTCATAAGAAAGAAGAGAAGTATGGGGGATAAAAAAAGAGGGCAAGAGAAACTCCATTGAGCAAATGGAATTTTTGCAATGAACTTATAATTTTCAATGAACTTATAAAAAGAAAAAAGACTCGCTTAAAAAGATTTTTCATGTTCTAATTCCGGGTCAAAAAGTGGAAATCTTGGGTTTTCGGGCATATCAAAATCCTTATTAATTTGATTATCTTATTATACCTTATTATCTGATCTCATCACTCACATCAAAGTGACAGTTCAAACTTTATTTTTCTATAGTTTCCTAGTTTCCAATTAGTTTAGTATAGGAATGATTTGTAAGGTGTTTCATCTGTAGAAATCCATATTATTTATGTCATTCAAAAGATCCTTCTTTCTTTACTTTATTCTTACTTCGGAAAAGTCCACACTATATCTATAGATACTATGAATCAATCAGTGGATTCAACATTTCAAAAACATTATAAAAATTAAGGAATGTAGTAATTTCATCGGGGCCAATCAACCATTTTTCATTTAGAAAAATCTAATACATGTATATATTATGATTGTGTTGACTGGATGAATTTCCACCTCTTATGGAATGGGTCAAGGTCTTGGTCGAAGAGTAAGAACTCAACAGGACCTCAAATCCATATAAGGAGGGGTCAGGTCCTGTTGAGTTCTTACTCTTTCATGTCTACAGTACGGTTCATCCGATTATTACAGGGATGATCCCAATCCGGAATATGATCCGTAGAAGAAAACGCCGATTAAACCGATCACAAGAATACCAGTTACAGTACCTATCAGCCAAAGAGGAATCCTTCCAGTAGTATCGGCCATTTACCTCACTTCCCTCCCCATTTCATCAAGTGGTCATGCTATAGACATAAACAGTCATGGATAGTTATGGGTATGATATCCTTCCGAATGAGATAAGAGAATTTCCTTTCTTTCTCTCAATTGAAGAAATAATTGGAAAATAAAACAGCAAGTACAAAAATGAGTAATAACCCCCAGTAGAGACTGGTACGATTCAATTCAACGTTTTGTTCGTTCGGATTTGATTGTGTCGTAGCTCTATAATTAATTCGGATTAGATTGATTTATTTTATCGTTGGATGAACTGCATTGCTGATATTGACCCAAGAAAAAAACGGTAGGTACAGCTAGTCCGTGAACAGCCAACCATCTCACTGTGAAAATTGGATAGGTTCTATCTATGGTCATTAAGGCCTCCTAAAAGGATCGACTAAATTCATCGAGTTGTTCCAATGAATCGAAACGGCCAGTTATTAATGGAATCCCTTGTCTGCTTTCTGTGAAATATTCGTTGGGTCGAGGGCTTCCAAACACGTCGTAAGCTAAACCCGTGCTGACGAATGACCAACCTGCAATGAATAGGGAAGGTATAGTAATGCTATGAATAACCCAGTATCGAATACTGGTAATAATATCAGCAAAAGCGCGTTCTCCCGTACTTCCAGACATGCTGAGCTCCAATATTACAGTCAAAGGGGGATCGATTTCGTGAAAGATAGAGATCAGTAAATGGAGAAATACTGATATCCAATCTTTGTGAGATCGTCAATATTGTACCAAGGGTGTATTTAGAGTATACCGAATCAGTATAGCTATCTTTCCTCTGACACAGCAATGTTGTTTCAATCAGCATCGAAAAAAAATAGTACAGAATTCCTTTCTTCCTTTCTTGTTCCTTGTATAGGCCTAAGCAGGTGTCATTCAATAGAATAGAAAATTACTTGTAATATAATGTTTTACCGGTTTTGGGATAGGCTGAAGATCTGGTAAAGGTGACTCGATGGCTTTTATTTTTTATTTATATTTAATTAATCTATCTTATCTAATAATTCATGAATGAAATTATCATATTCCCACAATTGAATGCAAAATCTGGAAAGGAGTTTTCGTGGTTGTAGAAGTAGAAAAAGGTATTTTCGTTCTAACCCCTTCCAATAAGAGGGGTTGTTTGGACAGTACAATAGCAAATAGTATTCGATAAGGGAAAGTGAACATAGTTGGAGCAGTCAAAATTCATGATGCAACTATAATGGATTGAACTAATCTGGTTTTTCATTAGATTGTTTCATTAGGTTCAATTCAAGGGTTCCCACCTACAAGAAGATAGGACTACATCATGTGAAAGACAAAAAAATGTGGAACCCAGAACAACAAAATAATTGTAATTGCTAATCTTGGAATCGAGTTGTATCTGAAATAACGCTTTTATTTCTTTGCTTTGAGAAGTCGTGGGATACTTTTTTTCTTCTTTTTTCTTCTTTTGAGATATCTTATATTATATTAAATATTAAAAATATTAAGTTATATTAAGTAAGTGAAAATAAGAAAGAGTCGTTATCGGTTCGTTCCAAACGGATCCAATTGAAAAGGAAAAGCAATGATCCAAGTTGGAATGATTTTAAAATCCAATTCTTCTTTCTATCCCATAGTTTTCCATGAAAGAGAATTTCATTTGTGAATGAAGTTACAAGACAGAGTTCGTATTACTATACGAGTTGTTCAATCAATTTGTTGATTCGGAATCACGAGATCAGTAGATGTCACAGACGAGGAATTCATAAGGAATCATAGTAAGGTAAATTTACTATTGATTTTCCTTCGTCACATCACGTTTGTTAGTCCTGTTTATAATGAAATGACTGAGAATCAAAAGAAAACAAATTAAATTAGGACTAACTCTTTCAATTTGGATTTTTTTCTTATCATCGTAGCTCGGTATCTCGCAAAACGGAAACTTAGGCAAGTGCTTTATAAACATATGTATAAAAGAACGTATCTCATTTAGTTCCTTCATGCCTACTATAGCTATTATTTCGGTTTCTACTGACTGCTTCAACTATAACCCCAGCTCTATTTATTGGTCTGAGCAAGATACGACTTATTTGAAATTAATTGATGAACAATCAAATCAGAAAATGAGAATTTTAAAAATTCAGATTTCTGTAAGATTCCATTCCAGGTATTCTATGGTTTTGACTTCCAGCATCAATTGAAAATTCGTGGACGTTGAGATTACTGGGTGATGCAGATTATTATTTGGATTAGAGATAGATATTACCTTTTCTCCCCTTTCAAACAAGACAACAAATCGAAATGATTGAAGTTTTTTTTATTTGGAATCGTGTTAGGTCTAATTCCTATTACTTTAGCCGGATTGTTGTAACTGCATATTTACAATACAGACGCGGCGATCAGTTGGACTTTTGATTGAGTAAGATTCTTTTTCTTGTCATTGACCTCCTATCCTTGACCCTCAGGAGGTCAAATTGAATTCGATTGATGTTCGCAATTCAAGTTAATGTGATTCGATACAAAGTAGCATCACGCTCTGTAGGATTTGAACCTACGACATCGGGTTTTGGAGACCCGCGTTCTACCAAACTGAACTAAGAGCGCTTTATCACGACAAGAGATAATCTTTTCCCAATACTTCTTAGCTTGCATATAGTATCATTAAATGATACTAATGATCATGCCATCCCCAATTTCAATTGATCCCATGTTACTGCCTGTAAGATAAGTAATAGGTAGGGATGACAGGATTTGAACCCGTGACATTTGTACCCAAAACAAACGCGCTACCAAACTGCGCTACATCCCTTTCAATTGTTTGTACAGTGTCATTGTAGAGAATCCCTGTCTTCTTTTCCACACCGTTATTTCCTTTAAATATATCTATATACATTTCTCTTGCCATTTTTTTCTTTTTGGTCTCATAACATAAAATAAAAGAGTTAGAATTATGTATATATGAAATCCAAGGTGAAATACAACGTATAAAAGAATGAGTATTTATATGCTCAAGAACAAAAAAAAAATAACGGAACGGGGCACTTACTTTTCTTTATTCAGGGCAGGAGTATCTCATCTACTGGATCGTTGTACATATCCATTTTAGTTAATTAAGGATTCCGCACACAAATACAAGTGATCCACAACTATATATATAATATATCTGATCATATATGTGTTAAATAAAGAAGGAGGATTTTCAATGCGAGATATCAAAACATACCTTTCCGTAGCGCCTGTGCTAACTACTCTATGGTTCGGTTCTTTAGCAGGTCTATTGATAGAGATCAATCGTTTATTCCCAGATGCGTTGACATTCCCCTTTTTTTCATTCTAGTTATCGGTGTGGTATTATCGATGTGGTAGAAGATGTTGGCTAACAATAGCAATAAATTCTCTGTTTGTTAAATAGCCCCTGTCCCTCCCTTCACTTTTGTTGAGTAGGGAAATAGAAAGAATAAAAGTGAATTAAACCTCAGCAAAACTCGGATTCGGGGTAGAAGAAATAGAGGGAGAACAGAAATAGAAATGTGGATCTAGGCTTGGATATTCAAGATTAGATAAGATACTTAAATTAAGTGATACTGAAATAAAATACTGAGATTAGGAATAGTAATTGAATTGTAGTAAATAGTTGTATTACGTATTACTCTATTCTATTGATTACAACTTGCAACGAAATCTTTCATAATTAGATTTCCAGTTAGCAACTTCTATTTTTTTCCTTTCTCCTTTCTTCTTCTTCGGATTGAAGAAGAGAAGAAAGAGTTGGGGGAATCCAAAATACAAAGGAGGTTTATGCCCAAGGGTAAAAATCCCAGAGTTACGGTTATTTTGGAATGTACCAGTTGTGTCCGAAATGGTGCCGATAAGAAGAAGGAATCACCGGGCATTTCCAGATATATTACTCAAAAGAATCGACACAATACACCTGGTCGATTGGAATTGAAGAAATTCTGTCCCTATTGTTACAAACATACGATTCACGGGGAGATAAAGAAATAGATTGAATGCGGTGTTGCCTTGCGTGTGCCAACATTTTAAGGAACGGGAAGGAATTACATATAACATATCTAGGAGCAAATAAAATGCCATTTCGGGCGGATCCGAGATGAATGAAGAAATGGTATTTTAGAGAAGAAATGGTATTTTAGAGATAAGGAATAAACCATGGAGAAATTCAAGCGACCCTTTCGTAAATCCAAGCGATCTTTTCGTAGGCGTTTGCCCCCAATTGGGTTGGGGGATCGAATTGATTATAGAAACATGAGTTTAATTAGTCGATTTATTAGTGAACAAGGAAAAATATTACCTAGGCGAGTGAATAGATTGACCTTGAAACAACAACGATTAATTACTATTGCTATAAAACAAGCTCGTATTTTATCTTTGTTACCTTTTCTTAATAATGAGAAACAATTTGAGAGAGCCGAGTCGATTTCTAGAACTACCGGCACTAGAACCAGAAAAAAATAGAAATAGGACCACTCTTCAATCGAATCAGAACTCAAATCATAACTCAAATTGATGTGATACTTTGTTCGTAAGATCCGGAGCTCATATTCAATTGTCGTGTCGGAAGAAAAAAGAAAGAATGGGGGAAGAAGACCCATTTCTTTATTGAAATGGGTTCGTTCATTCCTACTACATTTTATTTTCCTTTACATTGCTATTTTGACTCTACCTTCCCGGGGTCATTCTCCGGGAAACTCTGTTTCATTTCAATTATTCCGTCGGACTCCTCCCGATCAATCTCCTTATTTAAGGATATCATTGGAAATCATGTAAAGGCAATTCCTATTTGATATAGCTATTTGTGCAAGTATTTTACGATTAAGAAGGAGCTGCTTCTTGCGCAGATCGTGTATTAATCGACTATAGGGTACCCCATTCTCGCGGGTTACTGCATTTATCCGAGTGATCCACAAACGACGAAAATCTCGCTTTTGCCTTCCTCTACCCCTATGGCTGGAAACCAAAGCCCTTATTTTCTGTTGAGTAGCAGTTCGAGTAAGTCTTGAATGAGCTCCTCGAAAGCTTGATGCAAATAAACGAATTTTCCTTCGACGCCTCCGCGCAATATATCCACGTCTAACTCTTGTCATAGTTTAAAATGGGACTTTGATGAATAAGATTTTCATGAATAACTAATTGATTTTCATTTCTTTTCTTTCAGTCATTCTTTTTCCTTCTCTTGGTCTAAGCAAAACGGATTCTTCCGGTGTATAAAATAAAAATTCCGATGGCTTTCTTTTGCTACTATAACCTTCCCAACCACGATTTGTTATTTCTTACAGGCAGTTCATTTCCCCATGAATAAATAGTGGGTTCCATCGTTTCTATGGTTACTTCTTAAACGGCGAGGTCCTATCTATACACCGGAGCCCTTTCCCTCATTTAATCAATGTTATTGGTAACTTGTACAGTTCACACCATTTGGCTCTACCCATGAATTAGCCAGTAATAGGTCTTTTCACAACGAGATCTATCCATACAGTGACGGTATTTAATTATGAAGGTTGGCTAGGTAGCTGACCCTATCAGTCCGTTCTTTCATAAGTAAGAGCACCAATATAACTTTATGCTTTTTAAATACTATTTCCCCGCTTAATGGATAACCATTCGCTACCAATGAGGAATCGCTTTTCATCCCAAATTCAAATCAAGGCGATTGGATTTGCACCAATGGAAACCATAAATTCCATACACAATAGAGGTATATGATAGATTAGATCTTTTTTAAAAATGTAGTTCTTCCATTCTACCCCATTCATTTTCATTGGCACTGGTCATTGATACTGGAAAAATGGTTTAGTTTAGGTCACAGTTCATGATCTGAACGAGTCACACATACACCCTAGTACATGTTCCTCTACGCTGAGGGCATCCTCGAAGAGCAGGAGATTTCGTGACATTTCTCATTGGCTGTCTTGTGTTTCTAATAAGTTGTTTAATAGTTGGCATGCTGAATCGTATATAGAATCGGTTGGTTTAGATCGATCCTAACCTGATGATTATGAATTACTTTCATTTGAGTTGAAGATTCTACTTCGAACCATGGTTCGAAGTAGAATTACCGATTTACACAAAATCCGCGCTATTTTCGACTGCTACAAGATCAACAATGCCATGAGCTTGGGCTTCTGTTGCTGACATAAAAACATCCCTTTCCATGTCTTCAGATACAACCCATAAAGGTTTGCCCGTTCTTTGTACATAAACTCTTGTTAGTATTTCGCGAAGTTTCAACAGTTCTTCCGCTTCCAGGATAAATTCTCCTGCTTGTGCCTCATAAAAAGAACTAGCAGGTTGGTGGATCATAACCCTGATTATAATATGTCATAATGAACGATTCCTCTATCTCGCAAAATGGAGCGAAAAGAATAAATAAAAATAAAAAAAGATAGAAAACCGTACAGGCAATTTTTGCACATTGCATACGGCTCCGCAATGGAATCTACTCTTCTCTTACATCAAAGAAAGAGACAAATAGATCTATCAGATCCAAATCGTTGGATGATCCATTTACCACCCTTCTCCTCGTAGGAACAAAAAAATACTATGATGGTTCCGTTGCTTTAGATAATATATTCATCTCTCTTCTATGATTCAGCAATCCCAAAGTTTCTTTCTGGTCTGAGTCTGATTAAATAAGAAAAATGATAAGGAAAATGATCCCTTTCTTTTCATGCTTAGAAATATTCAGACTCATGTTGTGTAAGGAAAAGGGGTTGTTTGTGACGCTGAAATGGACCCCCGATAAATAACATAGGAATAAGATCAAATCGGGACTAACCTTTTGTTTCATACTACTATCTCGATACATAATCATGTTATGAAGAAGCAATAATGATTTGCTCATATCGAACTAAACGTGCCATGCTATTATTACTTATATATTCCATATGGCGAAGGCATAGTCTTATTTTTTCTTCAAGTCAAATAAAAACTCATTGGCGCCGAGCGTGAGGGAATGCTAGACGTTTGGTAAATTCTCCTCCGACCAGGATGAAAGATCCCATCGAAGCGGCTAATCCCATGCATATTGTATGTACGTCTGGTGGAACAATTTGCATAGCATCATAAATAGCTATTCCCGGTATTACCCATCCGCCGGGAGAATTTATAAACAAATAGAGATCCCTGGTATTATCTTCCATACTGAGATATACCATGAGACCAACAAGTTGATTCGAGATCTCGCTATCAACGCCTTGGCCTAAAAAAAGTAATCTTTCTCGATGAAGTCGGTTGATTAGGAAAAATTGTATCCCCGCAGAACCGTACACGCACCTTTCGATACATACGGTTCAAAAAAGTTCGAAAAAAAAATAATCAATGTGTCGATTCCAGACCTATTCTTTTTGAGTTTAGGCGTTTTCCTGACGAAGGGGTTTATTTTCATTTGCATTTTCCACAAAAATTAGTTTTGGTTTGCCCTCCTAACCTACAAAAAAGAATTCACTGAACATCTTTTTATTGATGTATTCTTTTGATTGATGTATTGTTTCATCGAGATCCAAATCGCGATGCCATTTTCTTGTTCCTGAATGGGCCTCTTCACTTATTTTAGGTTTATGCTCTACTCCGGGTAAAGATTCGCCCGAATTCCATTTGCACATATAGGACAAATGACCCCAGTACCACTTATTTTTTTCTTACGACTTTTTTATGCCTTCCACCAACCAAGTATTCGATGTATTCATCACATTTATATTTATTAGTGGTTTGAGATCACTCCTATGGTCTTATTTCTGATAGATGATAGAAGTTGTAATCAATATTACCCATTTGGTATTTTCTGAACGGAGCCTGGATACTTCATTTTATTGTTCCAAGTCAACCATAGATTATTCTAATTGATAAGATAATATTTATCTTTCAAACGAATTGATCCATTTGCACATTTCACGCTCCGAATTATTGAATTGATTTGATGATTCAATCAATCTTTCTTAGGCGAAAGAGAGTATATCTCGATCAGGGGAGAGAACGGGGAAATCCCATATGACCCAATATGTCCGACAAGTCGCACTATATGTCAACCCAAACTGCATCTTCCTCTCCAGGACTCCGAAAAGGGACTTTTGGAACACCAATGGGCATTACATTAAAGAAAACGGGGTTAAGTACTATACTTCACTTTGATGTGGAAACGTAACAATGGGTTTATTGTCCTCATAATATTTTTGTTTATCATATTTTATACATAGATTGGAAGACTCATGTAGGAAGACAGAATGAAAAAAAGAAAATTCTTAGGGACGGAGCGGATCCTTCGAATGATGAACAAGTATCTAATGGATTCACTTAAAAAAATGGGACCAATCCCCCCATTGCGTATTGGTACTTATCGGGTATAAAATAAATCTGCTTCTCTTTGTTCCTGCGAACAGAACGGAATTGTTCCATTATTACTATCACCTGCGGCACGTAATAAATGTGAACCCTTGCACCGAGATAATCACTGAATGAGGTCCATAGCATAGTCTTTTCCAATGTGACAAAGTTACATAGTGTCTATTTTTCTTTGATGAAGGGGTATTTCCATGGGTTTGCCTTGGTATCGTGTTCATACTGTCGTATTGAATGATCCTGGTCGCTTGCTTTCTGTCCATATAATGCATACAGCTCTAGTTTCTGGTTGGGCCGGTTCTATGGCTCTATACGAATTAGCTGTTTTTGATCCCTCTGATCCCGTTCTTGATCCAATGTGGCGACAAGGTATGTTCGTTATACCCTTCATGACTCGTTTAGGAATAACCAATTCATGGGGCGGTTGGAGTATTACAGGAGGAACTGTAACCAATCCGGGTATTTGGAGTTACGAAGGTGTTGCCGGGGCACACATTGTGTTTTCTGGCTTGTGCTTCTTGGCAGCTATCTGGCATTGGGTGTATTGGGATCTAGAAATATTCTGTGATGAACGTACGGGAAAACCCTCTTTGGATTTGCCCAAGATCTTTGGAATTCATTTATTTTTATCTGGGGTGGCTTGCTTTGGGTTTGGTGCATTTCATGTAACAGGTTTGTATGGCCCTGGAATATGGGTGTCTGATCCTTATGGGCTAACCGGAAAAGTGCAACCTGTAAGTCCTTCATGGGGCGCGGAGGGTTTTGATCCTTTTGTTCCGGGGGGATAGCTTCTCATCATATTGCAGCGGGCACCTTGGGAATATTAGCGGGTCTATTCCATCTTAGTGTTCGCCCGCCCCAACGTCTATACAAAGCATTACGTATGGGCAATATTGAAACTGTGCTTTCCAGTAGTATCGCTGCTGTGTTTTTTGCAGCTTTCGTTGTTGCTGGAACTATGTGGTATGGTTCAGCGACTACTCCGATCGAATTATTTGGTCCTACTCGTTATCAGTGGGATCAGGGATATTTCCAGCAAGAAATATATCGAAGAGTTAACGCCGGGCTAGCTGAAAATCTGAGTTTATCGGAATCTTGGTCTAAAATTCCCGATAAACTAGCTTTTTATGATTATATCGGTAATAATCCGGCGAAAGGAGGATTGTTCAGAGCCGGCTCAATGGACAACGGGGATGGAATAGCTGTTGGGTGGTTAGGACACCCTGTCTTTAGAGATAAAGAGGGGCATGAACTTTTTGTACGTCGTATGCCTACCTTCTTTGAAACATTTCCGGTAGTTTTGGTAGATGGAGACGGAATTGTGAGAGCCGATGTTCCTTTTAGAAGGGCAGAATCCAAGTATAGTGTCGAACAAGTGGGTGTAACTGTTGAGTTCTATGGTGGTGAACTCGATGGAGTCAGTTATAATGATCCTGCTACTGTGAAAAAATATGCTAGACGTGCCCAATTGGGTGAAATTTTTGAATTGGATCGCGCTACTTTGAAATCCGATGGTGTTTTTCGTAGTAGTCCAAGGGGTTGGTTCACTTTTGGACATGCTTCGTTTGCTTTGCTTTTCTTTTTCGGCCACATTTGGCATGGTGCTAGAACCTTGTTCAGAGATGTTTTTGCTGGTATCGACCCAGATTTAGATGCTCAAGTGGAATTTGGAACCTTCCAAAAACTGGGGGATCCAACTACAAGGAGACAAGTAGTCTGATACAACATTTCTTTCATATGTCTAGCCTATGTTTCATATAGGGTACTGGAGAAATATTAATTCGAATCATCACCTATTACTCTTGACCTTTACTTGTCTGGGAAATGATCCCAAATGAACAGGTATGGAAGCTATAATTGTAAAACACGATCGAATCTATGGAAGCATTGGTTTATACATTCCTGTTGGTCTCGACTCTGGGGATAATATTTTTTGCTATCTTTTTTCGAGAACCGCCTAAGGTTCCAAATAAAAAGATGAAATGATTTTTCATTATCTCAATTGAAATGATGACCCTCCGATGAGGAGGGTCATCATTTCAACTAGTCCCCGTGTTCCTCAAATGGATCTCTTAGTTGTTGAGAGGGTTGCCCAAAGGCGGTATATAAGGCATACCCCGTAAAGCTTACAAGTAAACCAGATATGAAGATGGCGACTAGAGTTGCAGTTTCCATTATTAAGTGATTTCAAGACCACGATGGATCTACGATAAGATAGTTTATTTACAACGGAATCGTATACAAAGTCAACAGATCTCAAACAATGCACGGAATAGGATTTATGGCTACACAAACCATTGAGGGTAGTTCCAGATCTGGGCCAAGACGGACTATTGTAGGCGATTTATTAAAACCATTGAATTCGGAATATGGTAAAGTAGCCCCTGGATGGGGAACTACACCCCTTATGGGTGTCGCAATGGCTCTATTTGCAGTATTCCTATCTATTATTTTGGAGATTTATAATTCTTCCGTTTTACTGGATGGTATTTCATTAAGTTAGGTCCAGAAGAACGGATAAGTCCTAACTTTCAATAAAAAAAAGAATCACTTAGGATTCGGATTTCTAGGTCATCTCATTCTGTTTGGTAGTTCGACCGCGGAATTCTTTTGTTTCGGTATTTCCGGAATATGAGTGTGTGACTTGTTATACCTATTGATAGTACAGAGAATAAGTCTGTCATCTCATCGAGAGAGATGGTTCTAGCCCGTCAGATAGTCAGTCTAGTATCTGGAGCACGGACTATATGGAATAGATTAAGAACTATTTAAACTATGATTCATACCTACTATTCATACCTCGTGACCGGCCTCCAACTACTATTATTTTTTTCAATTAACTTTTCAATGAGGCGTTTCAGAAATCGAACCACCTTTTTCCTTCAGAATCATGCTTAGTTTGAGCTGAGCGAGGGACAGGACAAATATTTCTATGGATTCTTAGTTATTATATCTGTTCATTGAATAAGTGAAGTGATGATCAAACGAAAGGGTTCCTACTCAGAGAACTCTTTGGTTCTGTTTTGTTCTTTGTTGAATCATCGTGGTTCTAGTAGGAATCTGAGGTTTCAATTGATTCATAGGGTCTCAACAAGATAATTCCTATCAATAGTAAATTCGTATGTATTACGTATAAACAAAAATAAAATAGGGTAAGAGAACATTCAAAAGGCCTGTAACAATCAACATAGGATGAGCCAACTTGATATTTTGGCGCTATCATCACAAAGAAGAGATTTAGAGTTTTGGTTCCCTCATTTTATCTGGAAAGATTGAATCAAGTGAAGTCTCTAAAAGGTTTCAAATCTTTCTTTTCTATTGCACGTTGCAACCAGAACCAGTATTGGGGTGTTTTCGCTTGAGCCGTACGAGACGAAATTCTCATATACGGTTCTTAGAGGGGGAGTCCCTTCGCCTTCGGTTCACCTATCTCAATAAAGTATATGATTGGTTCGAGGAGCGTCTCGAGATTCAAGCGATTGCAGATGATATAACTAGTAAATATGTTCCTCCTCATGTCAATATATTTCATTGTCTAGGAGGGATCACACTTACTTGCTTTTTAGTACAAGTAGCTACGGGTTTTGCTATGACTTTTTACTATCGCCCGACCGTCACAGAAGCTTTTGCCTCTGTTCAATACATAATGACTGAAGCCAACTTCGGTTGGTTAATCCGATCAGTTCATCGATGGTCAGCAAGTATGATGGTTCTAATGATGATCCTGCACGTATTTCGTGTTTATCTCACAGGTGGTTTTAAGAAACCACGTGAATTGACTTGGGTTACGGGTGTAGTTCTGGCTGTGTTGACTGCATCCTTTGGGGTAACTGGTTATTCTTTACCTTGGGACCAAATTGGGTATTGGGCAGTCAAAATTGTAACTGGTGTACCTGAGGCTATCCCTATAGTGGGATCGCCCTTGGTAGAGTTATTACGCGGAAGTGCTAGCGTGGGTCAATCCACTTTGACCCGCTTTTATAGTTTACACACTTTTGTATTACCTCTTCTTACCGCCGTATTTATGTTAATGCACTTTTCAATGATACGTAAGCAAGGTATTTCAGGTCCTTTATAGAGAAGACAGAGCATAGGTATTTGTAATAGATCATATAATATATTGTTTGGGTAGGAACAAAAAAAATAGTATTTGTATTTCATTGCTATAAATATGGATTATTGAAAAGAATAAGACATGTTATTTGGATATTTCCCTTCAACCACGAAGTATTTTTTATTTGATACGAACAGTTGAAGTGGATTCTCGGAGGAGAGGATGGATTATGGGAGTGTGTGACTTGAACTATTGATTGGTCCATGCAGATATATTATCTGCCACATTGGAATTCATAAACAAATGTGTCTCTGTTCCAACCGCCGCCCCCCTGCGGAGCAAGAGGATAGGCTGGTTCCTTTGAGGAGAATCTTTTCTATGATCAGACCCGAATCATGTCATGCATGAATAGGCTTCGTAAGATCTAGTAGAATAAGTGATGTGGCATGATCCAGATTATGTTCTATCTATTCCACTTCCATTTATTTAACTTATAGTAGGGAATGCATTCATTTCCCCTGCATCGACCCCGATCTATGATACTATCGGAGTGAAACACGGGATCTAAGGAAGAATCGAGGCTAGACTTTATTAGTAACAAGTAAATCCTTTGTACGTAAGAAGACTCTAAAAAACAATATTGTGCATCAATTACAAGGTATGAGACAATCCAAAAAGCATTTGATCATGATCGATGTAAGCCTACTTGGGTATTGAGCATTTATTTGTACGAACATAGTTTCCTGGATGGCATATGGATTTTATATGAATCCATTTCATTCCTTTGATTATTGCTCGAGCTGGATGATGAAAAATCATCATGTCCGGTTCTTTCGGGGGATGGATCCATAAGAATTCACCTATCCCAATAACAAAGAAACCCGACTTGAATGATCCTGTATTAAGAGCAAAATTGGCTAAGGGGATGGGACATAATTATTATGGGGAACCGGCATGGCCTAATGATCTTTTATATATTTTTCCCGTAGTAATTCTAGGTACTATTGCATGTAACGTAGGTCTAGCGGTTCTAGAGCCATCAATGATTGGTGAACCGGCAGATCCATTTGCAACTCCTTTGGAAATATTACCCGAATGGTACTTCTTTCCCGTATTTCAAATACTCCGTACAGTACCCAATAAGTTATTGGGTGTTCTTTTAATGGTTTCGGTACCAGCGGGATTATTGACAGTACCCTTTTTGGAAAATGTTAATAAATTCCAAAATCCATTCCGTCGCCCAGTAGCTACAACAGTCTTTTTGATTGGTACGGCAGTAGCCCTTTGGTTAGGTATTGGAGCAACATTACCTATTGATAAGTCTCTAACTTTAGGTCTTTTTCAAATTAAAATAGATCTTGAAATACTAAGGTAAGGCGGGATATTACGTATGTATCTAGTTAGGCATACTTCAAAGTTTATCCTCCTAGATACATCTCTTTCATTTGATTATAGATCTATTCTGAAGAATCCACGAATACAGACTATGCTGAAGATTCAAAACAGACTTTGTTTTTGTTTCTTCTTTTTTCGTTAGTGTGTATATTTTAGTGTGTATATTGATTATATATTACAAATTATTATTCAATTCGAATTGAATAATAATTTGTAATATATAGGAAGAATAATTATAGTATAATTTTATAGTTAGTTTAGTTATAAAAAATAAGAAATAAGATAAAGATAAGAAAATAATAGAAATTTTATTTCATTATTTTCTAGTTAATAAATAGTCTTTCATTTATAATTTTTTCATTTCGTGCTTTCATTCGAAATGAAAAAAAAATTTCAACGGGATTCAAACTGAGTTGAATTTTTAAGCAAGTCGATTGTGAAACCCTTCTGTAGAATGTCGAATATTTGTTTTACGTCTTCTACGCGAAAATGCTCAATTCTCATAAGATCTTCTTGACTTTTACTCAAAAGGTCCAGCAATGTATGTATATTAGACCTTTTGAGACAGTTATAAGTCCTAGGAGGCAATTCTAATTGATCAATAAAAATACGTTTCAATATGATTTCTCTTTTCATATTATCCAATCCATCATCAAAGGTAAAAAAGGGCACACTAGCCCTTTTTTGATTGTCCTCCATATTTCTATTTATGTCCTGTTCCTCCGCATGTAAAAAAGGAATAAATAAATCGATCAAATTACGAGAAGCTTCATAAAGCGCTTCCTTAGGAGTTAAACTTCCATTCGTCCATATTTCAAGAAAAAGTATCTCTTGTTTCTCATTCCCATTCCCATAAGAATGAATACTATGATTCGCATTTCGAACAGGCATGGATACAGCATCTATAGGATAGCTTCCGTCTTGATAGTTATTTGGGGTTCTCGTACAATATCCACGACCCCTCTCAATTTTTAATTCAATGCACAAATCAACCGGTTCCGTTAGGACAGCTATATGCTGTGTAGTATCAACTATTTCTACAGAAGGTGGTGAGATGATATCTTGAGCAGTTACGTGTCTAGGGCCCCTGACATAGATAGATGCGTCGAGAGTTCCGTACAGATCACTTCTAAATACAATTTTTTTCAAATTCATTAAAATTTCATGGACTGATTCTTCAATACCTACTATCGTAGAATATTCATGTGGTACCTTATCAGATTTTGCGCGCGTAATACATGTTCCTTCTAGTTCTCCAAGTAAAGCCCTTCGCATCGCGATACCGATTGTATCGGCTTGACCCTTCATAAGTGGGGATAAAACGAAACGACCATAATAAAGGCGTTTGCTGTCTGCTCTTGATTCAACACACTTCCACTGTAGCGTCCGAGTGGATACTGGTACTTCCTCCCGAACCATACTAATATAATATTATTTGATGAGATCATTTAATTATTTATTTCTCTTGGATTGGAATCTTTTCCATTTTTATTTCTAAACGCGCCTTTTTTTTGGCGGTCTACATCCATTATGCGGCATAGGGGTTACGTCACGTACAAAATTTAATAGTATACCACTTCTACGAATCGCTCGTAATGCTGCATCTCTCCCGAGACCGGGACCCTTTATCATGACTTCTGCTCGTTGCATACCCTGGTCTACTACCGCACGAATAGCATTTCCTGCTGCGGTTTGAGCAGCAAATGGGGTACCCCTTCTTGTGCCCTTGAATCCACAGGTACCCGCAGAAGACCAAGAAACGACCCGACCTTGTGGGTCTGTAACAGTAACAATAGTATTGTTGAAACTCGCTTGAACATGAATAACTCCTATTGGTGTTCTACACCCACTCTTACGTGAACTAATACGGCTATTTCTACGTGAACCAATTCTTGGTATAGGTTTTGTCATATTCTATTTGCCATCTCATAAATATGAGTCAGAGATATACGGATATATCCATTTCATGTGAAAACAAATTCTTTATTTATTTGTACATTAGGTCTCTTAGAAAGTGAAGTTCTTTTTTTTTTATAAATATTATCCCTGTCTCTGTTTATGTTTCGGATTAGAACAAATTACTATAATTCGTCCTCGCCTACGGATCAGTCGACATTTTTCACAAATCTTACGAACAGAAGCTCTTATTTTCATATTTGTTGTTCCTTAATTCCGAATCTACTCTTTGAAAGAAAATAAGTCTCTTTTCTTTAATTCACCTTAAGTTAGTGTTTGAGCCTTAAAATTTATCCCCATGAAAATTTAAATACCTAATCGTTTGAATCTTTATTGCGAAGTCTATAAATTATACGTCCCCTTGTTGAATCATAACGGCTGACTTCTATTTTTACTCTATCTCCTGGTAGTATTCGTATAAAACTACGTCGTATCCGCCCTGAAACATAACCTAGAACCAGGTCTTCGTTATCTAAGCGAACCCAGAACATGCCATTGGGAAGTGATTCAGTAATTAAACCTTCATGGATCAATTTTTGTTCTTTCATTCCAGGTAACCTCCTTGAAGTATTAACTAATGTAGGAGGAGTGACATTAGACAACCCACCTCTACTCTCTTTTTCATAAATAGGAAGTTACGTATCAAATTCGTATACCAGATGGATCACCTCACCATATATAAAACAAAATTTCTCCTCCAATTCTTTCTAGTCGAGCTTCTCGATCTGTCATTATACCCCTAGAAGTAGAAAGAATTACAACCCCTATCCCGCCTGAAATCCTAGGAATTCGTTGAGAGTTGGAATAGATTCGCAGACCTGGTCTGCTGATACGCTTTAAAATATTTCTATGTGCTCTTTTCCTATTTCTTCTATGTCGTAGGGTTAAAACCAAGAAATCCTTGTTGTTTTCCCGGTGCTTCCTAACATTTTCGATAAAACCCTCTCGTAGAAGTATTTTCACAATGTTTTCGGTAATATTAGTGGATGGTATTCGAACTGTTCCTTTTTTATCCATGTCAGCATTTCTTATATAAGTTATTATATCGGCAATAGTGTCTCTACCCATGACGAACTATCATTTTTTTTTTGCTTTGATATAATCAACATGTTTCTTTTTTTATTTTTCATTAAAGGTATATGCCTGAGACATAATCTACTAATTTATCCATTTCAAAGACCCTACTACCCATTGTCTCGTCTACTAGCGTTCATTATTTATAATACTTCGGGAGCTAATGAGACTATCTTAGTGAAATTTAACTGTCTCAATTCACGAGCAATCGAACCAAAAACTCGGGTGCCTTTTGGATTTCCTTCTTGATCAATGACAACTGCTGCATTGTCATCATACCGGATTATCATACCGTTGTCGCGCTTGAGTTCTTTACATGTACGTACAATTACAGCTCTGATTACTTCTGATCTTTCCAGGGGCATATTTGGCACTGCTTCTTTGATTACAGCAACAATAACGTCACCGATATGAGCATATCGGTAATTACTAGCTCCTATGATTCGAATACACATCAATTTTCGAGCTCCGCTGTTGTCCGCTACATTCAAAAAGGTCTGAGGTTGAATCATCTTTCTTTTATTTGAGTTCTTTCAATGCAAGAGGCGAGGGGGAAAAGAAAATTTTCTGTCCAGAAATAAGTAAACCAGCGATTATAGATTATATTTTTCATCATTCATAAATATCCCTTTGGTCCGATATCCCTATTCCGCAATAACGAATTTTGTTCGTATAGGCATTTTGCGCGCCGCTATTTCCATAGCGGCTCTGGCTACGGTTTCTGATACTCCGCCCATTTCATAAAGTATTCGATCCGGTTTAACGACGGATACCCAATATTCAGGAGATCCCTTCCCCGAACCCATACGTGTTTCCGCGGGTCTTAGTGTAACGGGTTTGTCGGGGAATATACGTACCCATATTTTTCCGCCACGACGGGCATATCGTGTCATTGCGCGGCGCCCTGCTTCTATTTGTCTAGATGTGATCCAAGCGGGTTCAAGTGCCTGAAGCGCATATTTACCGAAACAAATACGATTGCCCCGATAAGATACTCCTTTCATTCTTCCTCTATGTTGTTTACGAAACCTGGTTCTTTTGGGGTTATAGTTGATGGTAGTGTCTCAATTCCATCTCTACTACAGAACCGGACATGAGAGTTTCTTCTCATCCAGCTCCTCGCGAATGAAACGATAAATAAACAATAAATAATATTAGGATTATTTAATGGATGAAATTTCGCGGGCGAATATTTACTCTTTTATATTTATCTGCTTTATTCGTAGGGTCGCTCCATAACCTCTTCGAAGAAATCAGTTCGTTCCCGGCGCGTTCCGCCATCCCGTCCAGTGAATCATTAGGATTCGTTTTCAATCGAATCCTCCGCAGTCACAGGTTCCGTCGTTCCCATAGCTTCTCCTCCATTAATGTCGAGGTCTGAATTCTGCAATGGAGCTTCTAATTTAATCTGTCCCTGAGTCAATCTCCTCAGTCTCTATCGACTCAATGCTCTTTATTTTTTGAAATCTATCTCAATTATAGATGAATTGAATTATATTATAGTATATGATGCCTTATCACATTGCCCTTTCTAAGATGATTCATAGACCATACATATTGGAATAATATATCATTTCTTTTCCCCTTCTCTCTTTCTCTCATCCTTCCATTCATCCGCATCCCTCTATTTTGGTTTCACAACTTACACAATCAATCAAGATTCATTTTTACTTTATTGAAAAAGGATTTCAGTTGCTACAAATATATGATTATTATCTCATATAATGACCGATTCCTTGGATCTTGAGAATACGAAGCAATGAGCTGGTTATTAATTTATATTTATATTAGGTAGGGTCCAATTCTTTCTTTTAGTCCCAACGAGTCACACACTAAGCATAGCAATTCTATCATATCAAAGTGGTAAATCGAATTGTTATTCAAACATATATAATTGATCCGTTTTGACTAAACGGAAAAAGACCTAAACTAAATTGAGTTTTTTGCCCTGTCCATGGATAAGTATCCATGAATAGAATCGCAAGAAAAGGAGCCATTACTCTTCATCCAAAAATATCCAAATTTTTATCCCTAATACTCCATAGATAGTTCGAACTGGATAGGAACAATAATCAATTTTCACTCGAATGGTCTGTAGGGGAACCCTACCTTCTCTAATCCATTCAACGCGGGCAATTTCGTTTCCATTGAGACGTCCTGCAATTTGTACCTGAATTCCCTTTGCATCCGCTTGTTCAGCTAATTCAATAGCTTTTTTCATTGCCTTTCTAAAGGAAACTCTATTCTTTAATTGCAGAGCGATATATTCTGCAAGAATATTAGGTTGCCCGTAAGGTCTTGCAACTCTTGCGATAGCAATGTTGAGTCTTCGGTTCACAGAATGAAAGCTTTTTTGTACATTAGTCTGTAATTCTTCGATTCCTCGGGCTCGACCCTCTATTAACATATTGGCGAATCCAATATGAATTATGACTTGGATCAAATCGATTCTTTTTTTAATATCTATACGTGCAATTCCTTCAAAACCTGAGGATATTCTCATATGTTTTTGTACATAATTCTTGATACAATCCCGTATTTTTTCATCTTCCTGGAGACCTTTGGAATAATTTTTTGGTTGTGCGAACCAAAAGGAACGATGACTTTGGGTTGTACCAAGTCTGAAACCAAGTGGATTTATTTTCTGTCCCATATCTACCTACCAATATTCTCTTTCTAAACTAAAAGTCATGTTTTGAAAATCAAATATTTTTTAAATTGAAGTTAGGTCTTTCGCTCAATACAATAGTTATATGACAGGTGGGTCTTTTTATTGGGTAACTACGTCCCCGAGCTCGCGGTTTTAACCTTTTGACGATAACACCTTCGTTGACTTCGGCTTTACTAATAAATAAATCAGCTTCTTTCAAACCCCTATTGTGACTAGCATTTGCTGCTGCGGAATAAACTAATTTGAAAATGGGGTAACATGCTCGATAAGGCATGAGTTCCAGTATCATAAGTGTTTGCTCATAGGAGCAACCGCGAATTTGATCAATTACCCTTCGTGCTTTTTGAGCAGACATACCTATATGTCGAGCTAAAGCTCGTATTTCTGTACCCGAGGTCTTCTTTATCATAGTCATAGGGTTTTACCTCACACACACCAATAAAAATAAGAATAAATCATGAGAGCACTTATTTAACTTTTGATTACATTAATACATTAACTATATTAATATTATCATTATCGCCGAGATCTATTATCGTTTCTCGCGTGTCCCCGGAAAGTCAGAGTAGGCGCGAATTCTCCCAATTTGTGACCCACCATACGCTCCGTTATATAAATAGGTAAATGCTCCTTTCCGTTATGAACAGCAATTGTATGACCGACCATTGCAAATATAATGGTCGATGCTCGGGACCAAGTTACTATTATACTTCTTTCCTCTGCCTTGTTGAGCTTCTCAATTTTACTTAATAAGTGATTAGCCACAAAAGGATTTTTTTTAGATGAACGGGCCACAAGTGATTACTCCCCCTTCTTTTCATTTTTTCATTTTGTGAAGACGAAAAAACCAATTTGATTTAATTTTACATCATTCATTATTTTTTCTTTCTCTTTCTATTTACGGCGACGAAGAATAAAAATATCACTATATTTATTCCTTTTCCTACTCCTTCTTCCAAGCGCGGGATAACCCCAAGGAGTTGTGGGTTTTTTTCTACCAATCGGGGCCCTCCCTTCACCACCTCCATGGGGATGGTCTACAGGGTTCATAACTACTCCTCTTACTACAGGACGCTTACCTAGCCAACATTTAGATCCGGCTCTACCCAAACTTTTCTGGTTCGCCCCGACATTACCCACTTGTCCGACTGTTGCTGAGCAGTTTTTGGATATCAAACGAACCTCTCCAGATGGTAATCTTAATGTGGCCGATTTACCCTCTTTTGCAATCAGTTTCGCTACAGCACCTGCTGCTCTAGCTAATTGTCCACCCTTTCCAAGTGTTATTTCTATGTTATGTATGGCCGTGCCTAAGGGCATATCGGTTGAAGTAGATTCTTCTTTTTGATCAATCAAAACCCCTTCCCAAACTGTACAAGCTTCTTCCAAAGCATACGGCTTTCTGGATGTAGATGATGATATCTAGACAGATGGATCTTATATGAATCGTATGATGAAGTACCACATGAGTGGATATATAGGAATCCAAATCTGCCGAATCACTCATGCTACGATCTTCTACATCCTAGGTCTCCCCATTCCGTCATCTGGCTTATGTTCTTCATGTAGCACTCAGACCGAATGACTCTATGAAATTACGTCGATACTTCCATTCCACATATTACGGGTAACGTAGGAGACATCTCTATTTTTCCCCCGGGGGATCTTTAGAATTACCACTGCTTAGCTTTCAATTCGCCTCTGACCATCAAATGAAATGTGAATAACCCATCCTCCTCTCTTTGAAACAAGGGGCGCTTCCGGTTCTATCCGTGCTTCAAACAATTTTGTCTTCTCCATATTACCATATCTCTAGAGTCAATAATTTTATATGAGGAACCACTGAACTCAATCACCTGCTGCCGTTACTCTTCAGTTTTCTGTTGAGGTCTATCCCGTAGAGGTACTCAAATTGGATCAGTGATCGATTTCTAGGTTTTGTCGTAAACCTAATTGGTTACTTCCAATTACGTAAATCAATAGTTCAAACCGCACTCAAAGGTAGGGCATTTCCCATTGATATAGGAACTTCTGTACCAGAAACAATGGTATCTCCAATTATAGCCCCTCTGGGATGTAAAATATATCTCTTCTCACCATCCCCATAGTGTATGAGACAAATGTATGCATTTCGATTAGGGTCGTATTCTATGGTTACGATTCTACCAGATATGTCTTTTGCATTCCGTCGAAAATCGATTTTACGGTATAGACGCTTATGACCTCCCCCTCTATGCCTTGCGGTAATGATTCCTCTGGCATTACGACCTTTACCACAACGATGCTGTCCATAGATCAAATTTGTTCGTGGATTGGATTTCGCTTGACTGTCTACGGCTCCTTTGCGTGTGCTAGGGGTAGAAGTTTTGTATAAATGTATGGCCATGTTATTAAGTATTTATTTTTTTTTATTTAAGTTCTTTTCTCTATAAGAGGTGGAATAGAATAACCCGGTTGAAGCGTAATGATCATACGTCTGTAATGCATTGTATGTCGCATAATAGGTCCCATTCTTCTACCCTTTCCCGGGAGTCGATGGCTATTCATAGCTACTACCTTGACACCAAAGAAGAGTTCGATCCAATGCTTTATTTCTGTCCTAGTTGATCCTGATTCGACATTAGAAGTATATTGATTGTTCCCCAATAACCGAATACTTTTTTCTGTAAATACTGCATATTTGATTCCATCCATAAATCCATTTTCTTCCCTATGAGTTCCAGTATCTATAAGAATTAGAATTCTTACCGTTTCTACCGTTTCTATCTTATTCTTATAGTATGAATATACCAATTAGTTATCTATGGATGATGAGATTCCGTTGATACGGAGCCAATTCTATTATTGAACGTTCCAATTCGCGTGCATCCAGCAGGAATTGAACCTACGAATTTGCCAATTATGAGTTGGGCGCTTTAACCATTCAGCCATGGATGCTTCGCGGAGACTCGTCATCAACGGGGGCTGTCTTTGTGTAAGTGGATTTCAATTGAAATATAATCTTTCGTTTAGGAGAAATCAATGAAACGGCATCAATTCAAATCCTGTATTTTGGAATTGAGAGAGATATTGAGAGAGATCAAGAATTCTCGCTATTTCTTAGATTCATGGACCAAATTCGATTCAGTGGTGTCTTTCACTCACATTTTTTTCCACCAAGAACGTTTTGTGAAACTCCTTGGCCCCCAAACTTGGAGTGTCCTGCTTTCACGTGATTCACAGGGTTCAACAAGCAATCGATATTTCACTTTCACGATCAAAGGTGTAGTACTGCTTGTAGTAGCGGTCCTTATATATCGTATTAACAATCGAAATATGGTCGAAAGAAAAAATCTCTATTTGATGGGGCTTCTTCCTATACCTATGAATTCCATTGGACCCAGAAATGATACATTGGAAGAATCTTTTTGGTCTCCCAATATCAATAGGTTGATTGTTTCGCTCCTGTATCTTCCAAAAGGGAAAAAGATCTCTGAGAGTTGTTTCATGGATCCGAAAGAGAGTACTTGGGTCCTCCCAATAACTAAAAAGTGTATCATGCCTGAATCTAACTGGGGTTCGCGGTGGTGGAGGAACTGGATCGGAAAAAAGAGGGATTCTAGTTGTAAGATATCTAATGAAACAGTAGCTGGAATTGAGATCTCATTCAAAGAGAAAGATATCAAATATCTGGAGTTTCTTTTTGTATCCTATATGGATGATCCGATCCGCAAGGACCATGGTTGGGAATTGTTTGATCGTGTTTCTCCGAGGAAGAAGCGAAACATAATCAATTTGAATTCGGGACAGCTATTCGAAATCTTAGCGAAACACTTGATTTGTTATCTCATGTCTGCTTTTCGTGAAAAAAGACCAATTGAAGTGGAGGGTTTCCTCAAACAACAAGGAGCTGAGGCAACTATTCCATCAAATGATATTGAGCATGTTTCCCATCTCTTCTCGAGAAACAAGTGGGATATTTCTTTGCAAAATTGTGCTCAATTTCATATGTGGCAATTCCACCAAGATCTCTTCGTTAGTTGGGGGAAGAATCAGCACGAATCGGATTTTTTGAGGAACGTATCGAGAGAGAATTTGATTTGGTTAGACAATATGTGGTTGGTAAACAAGGATCGGTTTTTTAGCAAGGTACGGAATGTATCGTCAAATATTCAATATGATTCCACAAGATCTATTTTCGTTCAAGTAACGGATTCTAGCCAATTGAAAGGATCTTCTGATCAATCCAGAGATCATTTCGATTCCATTAGGAATGAGGATTCGGAATATCACACATTGATCAATCAAACAGAGATTCAGCAACTAAAAGAAAGATTGATTCTTTGGGATCCTTCCTCTCTTCAAACGGAACGAACAGAGATAGAATCAGATCGATTCCCGAAATACCCTTCTGGATATTCCTCAATGTCCCGGCTATTCACGGAACGTGAAAAGCAGATGAATAATCATCTGTTTCCGGAAAAAATCGAAGAATTTCTTGGGAATCCTACAAGATCAATTCGTTCTTTTTTCTCCGACAGATGGTCAGAACTTCATCTGGTTTCGAATGCTACTGAGAGGTTCACTAGAGATCAGAAATTGTTGAAGAAACAACAAGATGTTTTTTCTTTTGTCCCTTCCAGGCGATCGGAAAAGAAAGAAATGGTTGATATATTCAAGATAATTACGTATTTACAAAATACCGTCTCAATTCATCCTATTTCATCAGATCGGGGATGTGATATGGTTCCGAAGGATGAACCGGATATGGACAGTTCTAATAAGATCTCATTCTTGAACAAAAACCCATTTTGTGATTTATTCCATCTATTCCATGACCGGAACAAAGGGAGATACACGTTGCACCACGATTTTGAATCAGAAGAGAGATTTCAAGAAATGGCAGATCTATTCACTCTATCAATAACCGAGCCTGATCCGGTGTATCATAAGGGATTTGCCTTTTCTATTGATTCCTACGGGTTGGATCAAAAAAAATTCTTGAATGAGGTATTCAACTCCAGGGATGAATCGAAAAAGAACTCTTTATTGGTTCTACCTCATATTTTTGATGAAGAGAATGAATCTTTTTATCGAAGGATCAGAAAAAAATGGGTCCGGATCTCCTGCAGGAATGGTTTGGAAGATCCAAAACCCAAAATAGTGGTATTTGCTAGCAACAACATAATGGAGGCAGTCAATCAATATAGATTGATCCGAAATCTGATTCAAATCCAATATAGCACCTATGGGTACATAAGAAATCTATCGAATAGATTCTTTTTAATGAATAGATCCGATCGCAACTTCGAATATGGAATTCAAAGGGATCAAATAGGAAATGATACTCTGAATCATATAACTATAATGAAATATATGATCAACCAACATTTATCGAATGTGAAAAAGAGTCAGAAGAAATGGTTCGATCCTCTTATTTCTCGAACCGAGAGATCCATGAATCGGGATCCTAATGCATATAGATACAAATGGTCCAATGGGAGCAAGAATTTCCAGGAGCATTTGGAGCATTTCGTTTCTGAACAGAAGAACCGTTTTCAAGTGGTGTTCGATCGATTACGTATTAATCAACATTCGATTGATTGGTCCAAGGTTATCGACAAACAAGATTTGTCTAAGTCACTTCATTTCTTTTTGTCCAAGTCACTTCTCTTTTTGTCTAAGTCACTTACTTTTTTCTTTGTGAGTATCGGGAATATCCCCATTCATAGGTCCGAGATCCACATCTATGAATTGAAAGGTCCGAATGATCAACTCTGCAATCAGTTGTTAGAATCAATAGGTGTTCAAATCGTTCATTTGAATAAATTGAAACCCTTCTTATTGGATGATCATGATACTTCCCAAAGATCGAAATTCTTGATCAATGGGGGAACAATATCAGCATTTTTGTTCAATAAGATACCAAAGTGGATGATTGACTCACTCCATACTAGGAATAATCGCAGGAAATTCTTTGATAACACCGATTCCTATTTCTCAATGATATCCCACGATCGGGACAATTGGCTGAATCCCGTGAAACCATTTCATAGAAGTTCATTGATATCTTCTTTTTATAAAGCAAATCTACTTCGATTCTTGAATAATCCACATCACTTCTGCTTCTATTCTAACAAAAGATTCCCTTTTTATGCGGAAAAGACCCGTATCGATAATTATGATCTTACATATGGACAATTCCTCCATATCTCGTTCATCCGCAACAAGATATTTTCTTTGTGCGTCGGTAAAAAAAAACATGTTTTTTTGGAGAGAGATACTATTTCACCAATCGAGTCACAGGTATCTGACATATTCATACCTAACGATTTTCCACAAAGTGGTGACGAAACGTATAACTTGTACAAATCTCAGCCTCTTTCAACTTATTGTCAGCCTCTTTCAGATATGAATCTATCTGATTCAGAAGGGAAGAACTTGCATCAGTATCTCAGTTTCAATTCAAACATGGGTTTGATTCACACTCCATGTTCTGAGAAAGATTTACCATCCGCAAAAAAACGGAATCTTTGTCTAAAGAAATGCGTTGAGAAACGGCAGATGTATAGAGCCTTTCAACGAGATAGTGCTTTTTCAAATCTCTCAAAATGGAATCTGTTCCAAACGTATATGCCATGGTTCCTTACTTCGGCAGGGTGCAAATATATAAATTTCATCCTTTTAGATACTTTTTCAGACCCATTGCCGATACTAAGTAGCAGTCACAAATTTGTATCCTTTTTTTATGATATTATGCATGGATCAGATATATCATGGTCAATTCTTCAGATTCCATTGTGGGCGATTCTTCCACGATGGAATCTGATAAGTGAGATTTCGAGTAAGTGTTTACAGAATCTTCTTCTGCCCGAAGAAATGATTCATCGAAATAATGAGTCACCCGTTCCATTGAAGTGGACACATCTGAGATCACCAAATGCTCGGGAGTTCCTCTATTCAATCCTTTTCCTTCTTCTTGTTGCTGGATATCTCGTTCGTACGCATCTTCTCTTTATTTCCCGAGTCTCTAGTGAGTTACAGACAGAGTTAGAAAAGATCAAATCTTTGATGATTCCATCATACATGATTGAGTTGCGAAAACTTCTGGATAGGTATCCTCCACCTGAACTGAATTCTTTCTGGTTAAAGAATCTCTTTCTAGTTGCTCTGGAACAATTAGGAGATTCTCTGGAAGAAATACGGAGTTCTGCTTCTGGTGGCAACATGCTATTGAGTGGTGGTCCCACTTATGGGGTCAAATCAATACGTTCTAAGAAGAAAGATTTGAATATCAATCTCATCGATATCATCTATCTCATAAGTATCATACCAAATCCCATCAATTCAATCACTTTTTCGAGAAATACGAGACATCTAAGTCGTACAAGTAAAGAGATCTATTCATTGATAAGAAAAAACGTGAACAGTGATTGGATTGATGATCAAATAGAATCCTGGGTCGCGAACAGTGATTGGATTGATGATGCAGAAAGAGAATTCTTAGTTCAGTTCTCCACCTTAACGACAGAAAAAAGGATTGATCAAATTCTATTGAGTCTGACTCATAGTGATCATTTATCAAAGAATGACTCTGGTTATCAAATGATTGAACAACCGGGATCCATTTACTTACGATACTTAGTTGACATTCAAAAAAGGTATCTAATGAATTATGAGTTCAATAGATCCTGTTTAGCAGAAAGACGGATATTCCTTGCTCATTATCAGACAATTACTTATTCACAAACCCCGTGTGGGGCTAATAGTTCTCATTTCCCATCTCATGGAAAACCCTTTTCGCTCCGCTTAGCCCTACCCCCTTCTAGGGGTATTTTAGTGATAGGTTTTATAGGAACTGGACGATCATATTTTGTCAAATACCGAGTGACAAACTCCTATGTTCCCTTCATTACGGTATTTCCGAACAAGTTCCTGGATGACAATCAAGGTTATCTTATTGATGATATCGATATTGAGGATCGTGACGATATCGATATTGATGATCGTGACGATGATGACCTTGATACGGAGCTGCTAACTATGCCGAATGTGCTAACTATGTATATGACGCCGAAAATAGACCAATTTGAGATCACCCTTCCATTAGAATTAGCAAAAGCAATGTCTCCTTGCATAATATGGATTCCAAACATTCATGATCTTTATGTGAATGAGTCGAATTACTTATCCCTCGGTCTATTAGTGAACCATCTCCCCAGGGATTGTGAAAGATGTTCCACTAGAAATATTCTTGTTATTGCTTCGACTCATATTCCCCAAAAAGTGGATCCCGCTCTAATAGCTCCGAATAAATCAAATACATGCATTAAGATACGAAGGCTTCTTATTCCACAACAACGAAAGCACTTTTTCATTCTTTCATATACTAGGGGATTCCGCTTGGAAAAGAAAATGTCCCATACTAATGGATTCGGATCCATAACCATGGGTTCCAATGCACGAGATCTTGTAGCACTTACCAATGAGGTCCTATCAATTAGTATTACACAAAAGAAATCAATTATAGACACTAATACAATTAGATCAGCTCTTCATAGACAAACTTGGGATTTGCGATCCCAGGTAAGATCCGTTCAGTATCATGAGATCCTTTTCTATCAGATAGGAAGGGCTGTTGCACAAAATGTACTTCTAAGTAATTGCTCCATAGATCCTATATCTATCTATATGAAGAAGAAATCATGTAAGGAAGGGGATTCTTATTTGTCCAAATGGTACTTCGAACTTGGAACGAGCATGAAGAAATTAACGATACTTCTTTATCTTTTGAGTTGTTCTGCCGGATCGGTCGCTCAAGATCTTTGGGGACCCGATGAACAAAATTGGATCACTTCTTATGGATTCGTTGAGAATGATTCTGATCTAGTTCATGGCCTATTAGAAAGCGCTCTGGTGGGATACTCACGGACAGAATGCAGTCAGTTTGATAATGATCGAGTGACATTGCTTCTTCGGTCCGAACCAAGGAATCAGTTAGATATGATGCAAAATGGATCTTGTTCTATCGTTGATCAGAGATTTCTATATGAAAAATACGAATCGGGGTTTGAAGAAGGGGAAGGAGAAGGAACCCTCGACCTGCAACAGATAAAGGAGGATGAGGATTTATTCAATCACATAGTTTGGGCTCCTAGACTATGGCGCCCTCATGGCAATCTATTTGATTTTATCGAAAGGCCCAATAAATTGGGATTTCCCTATTGGGTCAGGTCATTTCGGGACAAGCGGATCATTTATCATAAAGAGGATAAGCTTCAAGAGAATGATTCGGAGTTCTTGCGGAGTGGAACCGTGCAGTACCAGACACGAGATAGATCTTCCAAAGAACAAGGGTTTTTTCGAATAAGCCAATTCATTTGGGACCCTGCAGATCAATTCTTTTTCCTATTCAAAGATCAGCCCTTTGTCTCTGTGTTTTCACGTCGAGAATCTTTTGCAGATGAAGAGATGTCAAAGGGACTTATTACTTCCCAAACAAATTCTCCTACATCTATATATCAACGCTGGTTGATCAAGAATACGCAAGAAAAGCACTTCGAATTGTTGATTCATCG
>NW_022205178.1:0-23060 GCF_008831285.2 Nymphaea colorata
GTTTACTCTACCTAACCCGCGCTAGATCTAATCCAAAACACATTGCGCCGAACACATCCCGCTCGGCCTAGGTCTCGAGTTCAAAACTCGTTATTGGCAAGAATGTTTAAGTGCGAAAGCAAAGACTGAAATTGACTAAGTGCTGGAAGGAAACGAGCGGCCTAGCGCCTAAGCTCGAAATCAAACGAATCGTCCCTGAGCCTTGTGAGCCCAGGGCGGGGACCTCGTGTGGGTTGCCGCCCACACTTCGGTTAGATGCGCATGGGCTAAGTCTGTTTGACTTAGCCAATTGCCTAGGATTCTAGGTCTTAGAATCGGCTCAAGCGTCTAGGTTGACCGGACTCACATTAGAGGTTAACTTGACTAACTCGGTGAGTTCAACATTTAGTTCAGAAACGTCTTGAAGCCTATCCGGTTTGAGCACCTCTTCGGACCTGGTTGCTCCTCCCACTCCTCCCGCTGCAACCTGCGTTGGTGCTGCTTCAACATCTTGAGTGAGTTGGCGACGTGCTCCATGGTCTGAGCCCACAACTCAGACGCCTTGCGTTTCAGCCGGCTAGGTCCGGCCTGCTCTGTCGGCCTTGGGTCGGGACCATGAGATTGGTCCGTAACAGATTCCCCCTCCCTAAATTGCGCTTGTCCTCGAGCGCTAGAAGAGGGGAAGCGGTGGATTACTGACCCGAACTCTTCCCAAGAAGTTCCTTGATCTGGGCCCTCCCATTCCACGAGTACCTCATGCCTCGTCCTACCTTGGCGTTGGGCGTATCTGTGCTTTAAGATACGGTAGGGTGTTGGCAGTTGTTCCGGCATCTGCTCTATCATGTTGGTACATCCCCATGATGCGGCTTAAGCCGTGTAACATGGAAATACGGGGTGTACTAAAGCTGCTCTTGGAAGGCCTAACCTGTAGGCTGCCTTTCCAACCTTTTGTAGTACCGGATATGGACCATAATAGCGAGGTAACAGTTTTGAGTAGGGCTGGCCCATCAACGACCTCTGCTTTAGAGGCAACCTCTTCAGCCACACATATTGGCCCACTTCGAATTCGCGGTCTTTCCTACCTTTGTTATACACTTGTCTCATGCGGTTCTGCGCCTTGGCGATATTTTGCTTGAGTGCGTCTAGTACTTCTTCACGTGTGCGCAGTTCACAGTCAATTTGGTCGTCCTCAGCTGTGCCTCCTTCATACCTTGGTATAGCAGGAGGAGGGAACCCGTATACACCCTCGTATGGGTCATGCCTGTGGACGAATGCAGACTAGTGTTATACGACCATTCTGCCCATGGTAAAAATTTACCCATGTATTTGGTCGTTCTCCCGCGAAGCATCTCAGGTAGGTCTCTAGAGACCGGTTCACGATTTCGCTCTGACCATCTGTCTGTGGATGGTGGGCTGTGCTGAAGTTAAGCGTCGTACCCATTAACTTCATATACTCCTGCCAGAACGCACTGAGAAAGATTGAGTCACGGTCGCATACGACCGACTGTGGCATTCCGTGGAGCTTGCCAATAAATTCTTGGTACACGCTGGCCACCATTGGCCCTTGATATGAACGTGGCAAGGGAGCGAAGTGGCTATACTTGATGAGTCTATCTACTACCACAAGCACAGCTTCCTTGCCTTCAGAGCAGGGCATGGCGTCTATGAAATCCATGGTTACATCGGTCCATGTTTCGTGGTATGGGGAGGGGATTCAAGTGACCTGGAGGCTGATTGCCTCGTATTTCTCCCTCTGACATACCACGCACTTTCTGATGTAACGTTGTACATCCGCCTTCATGCCGCGCCACCAAAACTGGGCTTTTATTCTGCCAAGGGTTTTTGAAACCCCCTCATGACCTGCGGCTGGAGTGTCATGGAAGTGTTGCAAGAGTTCTTGCTTAAGCCCAGAGTTAGGAGGAATCACTGCGCGATTCTTCCTAAATAAGAGATTCCCTCTGACCGTGTACAAGGGGATAGATCCGGGATTCTGTTCTACTGATGCTCGAATTAACCTCAAGGATTGATCTTCTTGCTGCTCTTGGGTTAATCGTTCCCATATATCCGTCTCTACCACAGAGAGCGTCATGAACTGCTCGTCAAACGGGAAAGAGAATCTGCCGCTGTGTTATCCGGACCTTTCTTATACTCAATCTCAAAATCGTATCCTAGCAGCTTGGCCAGCCAACGCTGTTGGGTAGGCGTGGATACTCTTTGTTTGAGCATGTATTTTAACGAATTCTGGTTCGTTTTGACTACAAATCTGCGCCCTATCAGGTAAGGCCGCCACTTTTCAACTGCCAATACTATCGCTAAGAGCTCTTTCTCGTATGTAGAAAGAGGTTTTGCCCTACTGGTTAGGGCCTTTGACATATAGGCGATAGGATGGCCCTCTTGACTCAAGACGGCTCTGACTCCAACATCACAAGCGTCTGTCTCGATTGTAAATTTTTTGTTGAAGTCCGGTAGGGTAAGCACCCGTAACCTTGGATGAAGCGCCTGTAGTAGCCCGTAAGGCCTAGAAAGCCTTTGAGTCCTTTCAGATCCTTAGGCAGTGGCCATCTTTGCATGGCGTCCAATTTTTCGGGGTCTGCCCGAACCCGTTGTTGGCACACGATGTGCCCAAGATAACCAATGCTCGGTTGTCCAAAGCTGCATTTGGACCGTTTGCATACAGTTGGTTATCACGTAGCACCTGAAGAGCTGTTGCAAGGTGCTTCTCATGCAATTCCTCTGTCTGACTATATATAAGAATGTCGTCGAAGAAGACCAATATAAAATCTCAGAGGTATTGGCGAAAGACATCGTTCATGCACCTTTGAAATGTTGCCGGTGCGTTAGTTAGACCGAAGGGTATAACGAGGAATTCGTAGTGCCCGTCATGTGTCCTGAATGCCGTTTTGGGGACGTCATCCTTACACATTCTGATTTGATGGTAGCCGGCTCTCAAGTCCATCTTGGAGAATATGGTCGCTCCGGCTAGCTCATCCAACAACTCATCTATGACAGGAATAGGATGCCTGTCCTTTACCGTGGCTTCGTTCAGGGCGCGGTAATCAACACAAAAGCGCCATGTATTATCCTTCTTCTTCACGAGTAAGACTGGAGAAGAGAAAGGACTGCTGCTAGGCTGAACTATGCCACTCTCTAACATCTCTTTAACCAGACGCTCTATTTCGGCCTTCTGGTTATACCCATATCTGTAGGGCCTCACGTTGACCGGTTCGGCCCCTTGAGTCAAGATGATTCGATGGTCGTAGGATCGAGGAGGAGGTAGTCCTTTTGGCTCTTCGAACAAATCCTCATATCGGTCCAACACCGACTGTATCCATGGAGGCACAATCTCTTCGTGCTCTTCTCTAGATGGCACATCCGTAGCTAGTGCCATCACCCAACACGCTGGTTGTTCTGCCTCTATAGCTCGTAAGGCAGCCTTGGGACGTGTAATGCTCGTGATGCCTTGTAAGGTCATCGGCTCATCTTCTCCGTCGGGCGTGAAGGTCATGCTAAAATTCTTCACGTCCCATGATATGATACCCAAGGTAAAGAACCAGGGCATTCCGAGAATCAAATCCACTCCGTCGAGTGGAATAACCAAGAAATCAATTTTGAAGGGCTTTTTCTTGATGACGACTTCCATATTCTTCCCTTCGTTAAGGCATTTCAGCCTTAGGCCCCCTCCACGACTATTGTTTGGGGCTGGCTGGATTCCAAAGGCACCTTACATTTTCTTGCAGCCTCCTCTATTAGGAAGTTTCGTGTGGCGCCGTTATCCAACAAAATAAGGATCTTTTTGCCGTTGATCCTCCCAAACACACGGAATGAGTTGGGCTTGTTCGGGTCTTGCATTGAGTGAAGAGACTCGGCCTCTGTGGGTTTCTCTTCCTTGGCGGGAGTCTCTTCCTTGGCTATTTCTTTTTCTTCTCGGTCTTTTTAATTCTGCGCTTTTGAATTACTTCTTCCTCTAAAGAGGACGAGCTGGACTCGTAGGAAGCGCTGGAGGATGAGTCACTATCTGTACACGAGCTGGACTCCTCATCACTTATCACTTGTACCCTAAAGTAGGCTGGGCACTTGTGATATTTGTCCCATTTACCCTCGCATCTATAGCACAGACCTTTGCGTCTGTATTCCTCAATTTGTTGAGGCGTGAGGTAGCGTAGGGGCGGTTTCTTGCCTTGCCCTTGATTGGAGTTCTGGTAGGGCCGTGGTTCGTTCCCTCTTTTGTAGGGAACTATCTCCTTTCTAGTGTTATGAGAAGCAGAGGGATAGGAGCTTCGTTTCCTCTGTTTATCAAATTTATGAGCCTTTTCTCGGCTCTTTTTTCCTCGATTCTCTCTTCGTATAGACGGGCCATGGCTATGCATTCTTCCAACTTTTCAAAGCGATGAATTTTCATCTCTCGCTTTATGTCATTTCTAAGGCCTCCTTTAAAAGCGCCGATGAGAGCCTTTTCAGGCCACCTGACCATGCTCGCTAGACGCTCAAACTGCCTTTTGTAGGCTGGCACGGTAGTGGTCTGGACCAAATTCTTTAAGTCCTCATCGTAGTCAATGAATGTTGAGTCCCCAAATTGGAGTTGGAGACTGGCCTTATACTTCTCCCAGGTTTGCTCTTCATTATTGTGATTAAACCACAAATAATGCGTTGTAGCTTCTCCGGTCATGTTGGCCGTAGCTATCTCAATCCATTCTGCCTCGGGAACGTGGTGACAAAGGAAGTATCGCTCTGCCATGAAGAGCCATTCGCGCAAGTGTTCCCCATTGAACTTAGGAAACTCATATCGGACTGAGGGTGTCCGACGCTCTTCTTGCCTTTGGTGGAATCGAGACCCTCTTCTTTGACGAGCTGGAGACTCGTCTTGCTCCCCTTCGGACATGAGCTCGACTCGGTTTTGGCTATGGTGTCCAAATCGTGGTGCTCGGGGAGTCCTATCATCGTAGGCATCCTGTTGATGCCTGCCTTGAGGAGGCGCCATGGTATTGCGTCGACCTCCTTCTGTACTCGTCCCAATATGAGAGATGTTATTGGGATCGACCTCAGTGTCGGTTTGGTAGTTTGGTGCAACTAACAAACCCTTACCCTTATCTGGGCGTGTATTCGGGCCCTGAGTAGCCCTCTCTGTGCCTTGTTGCTGGTTTGAGGTTAGAACCCTAAACATTGCTCGTACTTCATCCATTTCGTTCTGTTGGTTCCTCCTCATTTCGGCTAAGTCTTTGTGGAGTTCGCCGAATTGCCTCTCTATATCCCTCTGTCTATGGTTTTCGGCCTTATCCATGTCTCTACGATACTGGCCGAATTCTCGCTCAAGGTTGCCTAGACGGTTAATAGTATGCTCGGACATCTCCATGTTGGAAGCCCTATGAGCGACCTCTTGAGGGTCCGAAGTGGTTTCCTCAAGCACGGGCTCGTCGGGGTTCAAGTTTTTCTTCGACTTGGCCATTAGTAAAATCTGGTTGGACCAGCGCCAAGGATGCACTATGCTAAGGAAATCCTAACTACGAAAATCCAAAAATTGTCTACACTGCCACTCTTAAGACTGAAATCCAATTAGAAGACTAGCTGCCACTCTCAAATTTGCCCACGCTGCCGCTGCTCAAGCTGCCGCGCGTGAGACCTAAGGCGAGGGAGACGGGTTGGCCCGCCTAATGCCGCACTTCGCCTAAGTGCCTCGGCAATCACACTTCGCTCTCGGCCGGGCTCAAAGAGCCTAAACCACCGCACTCTCCTAGTGCCTCGGTGACGCACCTCGAGCTGGGCTGCCCTCGGGTGTACAAGGAGTACAACCCTACACTTGCCAAGAGTGGACAAGCGAAGCCTAGATCTACGCAACTAAAGAAACCGTGGCTGGACTCTGACTGCTATACTGACACTAGAAAACCCAAATCTGAAAAGAAGACCTCTGAAATAATCAGAAAACCACAAGAAATCCGCTGGCACTGCCCGTTGATGTCGACGTTGCGAAGGTCCAAGTGCTCAAACTGACGGATATTCCTCAAGAGGCGCTCTAATACCAATTGTTAGGATCGCACCGGTTGGCCTAAGAAAATCCGACCAATGCAATCCTAATCTTCCCAGGACCTTCTTGAGGCCTATTCTAAAAACCGAAAATCCTAAACAATTAAATACAGAATACTACCTGGCCGGACAGGACCCCGGCGCAAACCCAACAGGTAGGGAGATACAGGACGTGGTTAACCCTTCCAAAACCTAACTACGGTTAGCCTACTACAAAAGAACTAAGGAGGTTGACGAGGCCTTACAAGCGTGAGCGATACAAATATGAATTCTCTCGCAACTCACTCACAAACCACGCAAACCACTGCTAACGGCCAAACCACACCCAACAAAAGCAAATAGGGAGGTAACGCTCCTTGTGGTCGTGTCTCGGGCGCAGTGCCCTCGAGGTACCTCACGGGGGAGCAGGGCCGAAGCCAAGGCTAAAGCAAAACAGAAAGCAACTAAGATGCTGTCCTAAAACAAGCAAAAGCAAATTCCCGCCCGCGGCTACAAGGGGGATCAGGGGATTACCGGCCAAGGTAAACCTTGGCGTGGCTGGACAAGCACCCGAGGTGAGAACCAACCCTCGGGTATTGCAGCTTGCTGTTCAAGAAGGCCGGTTGAGGAGAGCCTCCTCGCTCACCTGCTGCACTATTCAGTCCGCTGGCCGAATGGTGCTGGGCGATGAACTCGCCGCTGAGATCCTGGCCACCGCGCCTGAGGAGGTGGCCGCTCGCTGCTGGCCGAGAGCTCGCGTTGTCACTGGACGCGCGTCTATCGGGTTGAAGCAGACGGCGGGCCGCCTGGAAGGAGCCGAGCGTCGGGATGCTTGCGGCTGCAGGCTGAGGAGATGCGGGCGGCGCGTGTGGCTGCCGATGTGGGTAGCGCTCGGCGCTGAGGATGATGACCGTTGCCGGAGAGAAAGACACAGTCGTGGCCGGAAGGGCCGCCTGTGTGCCGAGGGGGGCTGCTGCCGGGAAGACAGCGCCTACCTGCCTGCCGTCGATTATGACTCGGCCACGCTCGCCGCGGGGTGCCGACAGTGAAGGTCGCGGCCGAGGCAAGGGGCCGGAGGAAGCCGGCGTAGCCTAGTCCTAACTAAGGCTGGGGTAGGCTCGGTTCGGCTGGGTTCTACTAGGTAGGCCGGTTTAGTCAAGATGGGCTCGGGTTGAGGTTGGCTAAGGAGGTTAAGGAAATAGGTTCGAAATGGGTGACCTAGCTACGTGAGGCTTAAGAAAGGTGGTTTGGGTCGAGCCTAAGCTCGCGGATATGGTCAAAGTTGACCGAGTGAGGTCAGGGTTGAGTAAGGTGGGTGGTTGACTAAGGGACCTAGCTGAGTGGGTCTGGGTTGATTGGGTCAAGGGACACTCGAGCTAGACTCAAGCCGACTAGGGTAGCTTGAACTTAAGAGGGGTCGGTGGGAGAGATGACCTAGCGTTGACTAAGGTTGATACAAGTGATGACGGTCTAGGTGGGTTTAGTCAAAAGGGTTGACCTAGGGCGAGGGTGGTGCGAGAGGTTGCCTAGAAGGATTCGGTTGACTTGGCTGGTCTTGCCAAGATGGTGCACCACGATCTTGCCACGTGGCAAGATCAACGACCGACAGAGATCACGCGGAATTAATCACGCGTATAGGAGATGCGAGGAGGAGTTGCCTAAATGGTAGGGGAGAAGACTGAAATCGAATGAACCTGGACAGAATTCCAGGTCGATTCTCTTGATCTCTCGAGAGTTCTCAACAAGGCTGGGATGGCGCCACGTGGAGAGATGAGGGGCTAAGATTTGACGCGGTAAGGGGGTGGAGACGAATGCGGCAAGGAGATGACGACACTCTAGGGGTTTCCTAAAACAGCTAAGGCAAGAGGCTATCGGGTGACTGCGTGGAGCGAGCTGGGCGTTGCGTCAAAACGCGTGGGACCCAGCTAGATCGCGAGGGGAGATGCTGGCTGAGGTGACTGATGGAGGACGCTCGGATGGTCGACACCTGGCAGGATGGAGGGCTGAGGCGTTCTCGGATTAGGGTTGACTCTAATGAAGAATGCGAGGAAGCAATGGGGAGCGGCGGCTACGGAATTGACCTAAATGATTGGCAGCTCGGGATCCTAGGGCGATCACGAGCAGGGACACGTGGGAGGCTGGGGTGATACGAAGTTGGGAGCTGGCAAGATGGTGACACGTGGCGGAAATCGATGGACAAGAAGGAAACACGAAAACTAACCTTAGCGACGACCGGCGGCAAGGCTGAGACGAATTCTCCACGTGCGGCGGCTAGGGTTTTGACCTCGTTCCCTTTGTCCAAATTGCCCCTTCTTCCGACTGAACAGCACCCTTGAGGCGAGGGTATCCTGGTCTGATTACGCCGGAATTAATGGTGCTGACCGGAAGTTGCAGGGAACGCCGGAAAACTTCGAGTTCCGACGAAAGGGCGATCTTGAGTTCCGCCCGAGCGATAACGCCCAAATTCGATTATGTGATACTTGTGATCAGGGCGATTCCAGTAGGCAAACTCTTGTTAGCAGATCACGACCAGAACCTTGGATTTCTGATTTGAATATATTTCTGGACCGAAATGCTTACAGGGATGAATCGAGCCGGAACTTGTAGTCCAGGCCCACACTTCCGCTCGGTCCACTCCAATACAATCCGATTAGGACTAGGGACTGTTCGGAAATTCCCCAAACCGTGTGAAATACCCTTTTTGATAGACTGCCTTCTCTTTCTCGAAGCCGACTCTCGGGTATGCCGAGGGAGGGCCACCGAAATCAAGGAGCATATACCAAAGGCGATTTCTCACAAGACTTGGCGAAAAGCACGAAAATCTCAAGTACTAACCTCTTTGTCGATATTGAAGCCGAGGTAAACCGCGCCTTCAATCTTCCTTGTTCCAGCTTCAGCCTCTCCACTTCTTCATGTTCAAGAAGAGGGCACCGAATCTGGACTTGCTTTATGCTAGGGGATGTACCGTGGACAAGGGAGGGACCGCCGCCGTGGGGAAGAGATCCACCGATGCCGTGCTGCCTTATGCCGGTGTCTAAGGACTTTGGCTCTTCAAGGACAGGATTTGGGGAGGTTGGAAGCGCCTTGGAGGTAGAGGACGCGAGGGGGAAGAAGACGCCAGGCTCGGGTGAGCAAGGTGGGAGACGAGAAGGAGAGGGAGAGACCTCGAGAGAGGAGAGAGAAGAAAATGCGACAAATGTCTTCCTTGATCAAAAATTGCATACAATGTACAAGATCCAAAAAGTATATATACAAGATGAATTGAAGCGGGTTTACTCTACCTAACCCGCGCTAGATCTAATCCAAAACACATTGCGCCGAACACATCCCGCTCGGCCTAGGTCTCGAGTTCAAAACTCGTTATTGGCAAAGAATGTTTAAGTGCGAAAGCAAAGACTGAAATTGACTAAGTGCTGGAAGGAAACGAGCGGCCTAGCGCCTAAGCTCGAAAATCAAACGAATCGTCCCTGAGCCTTGTGAGCCCAGGGCGGGGACCTCGTGTGGGTTGCCGCCCACACTTCGGTTAGATGCGCATGGGCTAAGTCTGTTTGACTTAGCCAATTGCCTAGGATTCTAGGTCTTAGAATCGGCTCAAGCGTCTAGGTTGACCGGACTCACATTAGAGGTTAACTTGACTAACTCGGTGAGTTCAACATTTAGTTCAGAAACGTCTTGAAGCCTATCCGGTTTGAGCACCTCTTCAGACTTGGTTGCTCCTCCCACTCCTCCCGCTGCAACCTGCGTTGGTGCTGCTTCAACATCTTGAGTTGAGTTGGCGACGTGCTCCATGGTCTGGGCCCACAACTCAGACGCCTTGCGTTTCAGCCGGCTAGGTCCGGCCTGCTCTGTCGGCCTTGGGTCGGGACCATGAGATTGGTCCGTAACAGGTTCGTCGGAGGGGGGGGGGGCTGGTGAAACATTTGCTCGGCTCGATGGACCTTGCTGTAGTCCCTCTTGTGCCCGGCCTTCCGCTGCTTGCGGAAAGTGCTCGGAACACTAGGGACACAAAAGGCAGATTCGTACTTCAAAAATACTTATGGTAGACCAAGTGATTTTCGCGTTAGCCCCTTTCACCCGGGAGCCGTCGCCCAAATCACATGTATGGGAGATCATTTGCATCAATCGGCTGCTGTAGTCCCTCCTGTGCCCGGTCTTCCGCTGCTCGCGGACAGCGTCGGGAACAGTAGGGATACAGAAAGCGAATTCGCGCGATACTTCAAAAATATTTAATATTTATGGTAGACCAAGTGATTTTCGCGTTGGCCCTTTTATGGGGGACCCATCGCCCAAATCACCTATAGGTTAACCACCAGCTCGGATCGACGGACTTGACACCTGTTAGGATCTCACCTCCTAGGCCAGAATAACCCGACCAGTGCGATCCTAAACTTCCCAGGACCTTCTTGAGGCCTATTCTAAAAACCGAAAAACCTAGGTAATTACACAAATGATCTACCCAGCCGGACAGGACCCCGGCGCAAAACCCGATAGGTAAGGAGATACACGTGTAGGTTACCCGAATCCCAAAAATTCCTAACTAAGTCTGCCTACTACAAAAACAATAACAGGGTCGTGAGGCCTTTACAATTCGCGAGCGATACAAGAGAACACTCGATCTCACTCACAAACCACGCAAACCACACTAACGTGCAAACCACACCCAATAGAAAGAAATAGGTGGTCTGGCTCCTTGTGGTCGTGTCTCGGGCACAGTGCCCTCGAGGTACCTCACGTGGGAGCTAGGCCGAAGCCAAGGCTAAAACAGAAATGCTGAAAATAAACTAATATGCTACCTAAAACTGAAAGCAAATCCCACCCGGAGCTACAAGGGGGATAGGAGAGGATACCGGCCAAGGATCACCCTTGGCGTAGCCGGATAAGGTCTCGGGGTGATGACCTGCCCCCGAGCACTGCAGCTCACAGAACAGGAAGACCGGCTGAGGCGTGCCTCCACGTAGCCTGCTGCTCGGACTGACCGCTGCCGGAAGGCGCTGACGGCCGGTCGCGCGCTGGTGGTCGGGTCGACTGCCGAGGTCTGGTCGCTGCTCACTGGCTATGGCCGCTGCCTGTTGCGGCCAAGAGTCCTGCTGCGGCAGTGCTGGTGTCGGCAGAAGCTGCCGCCGATGCTCGCTAAGCCGTGGGATAGGACGCACGCCGAGGACGAGGAAGCTGCCGCGGACTGCTACGGACAACGCTGACGATGACGCCTGGAGCGCTCGGTCGCTATCGGAACGCGGCCGCCTGCCTGGACGAAGTCGCCTGTCGGGCTGCCGCCGATGTGTTGCTGCTGCGCGCTGAAGACGACAGAACCGGGCCGGAAGGACCACCGGGATTGCCGAGGGGGGCTGCTGTCACAGAGACAGCGCCTACCTGCCTATCTCCGGGATGTGGCTCGGCCGCGTGCGCCGGTGGATGCCGGCGAGCCGGCTGAACCTAATCCTATCTAAGGCTGGGCTGGCTGGGTTCGGCTGGGCTCTACTAGGTGGTAGGTCTAGTCAAGCGGGTTCGGGACAGGGTAGGCTTGGTCAAATGGGGTTTAGGTTCAGTCAAGGGTTGACCTAGCTAATAGGTTGGTCCCGTAGGGGAGGCTAAGGTCGAGCCTAAGCTCACGGTGTTGGTCAGCGATGACCTAATGCGGAGGGTTTAACTAACTAGGTGGTTGACTAAATGGACCGAGTCAATGGGTCCGGGTCAAGTAGGTCAAGGGTCACTCGAGGTAGGCTCGAGTCGCTAAGGAAGGTTACCAACAAAGTGGGCTCGGTGGAATAGTTGACCTAGTTTGACTAAGGCTAAAGGTCAATGTCGATCTAGGTTGGCTCGGTAGAGGTTTAGCCTAGGTGCGGGTTCGGTGCGGGAGGTTGCCTAGTGGGTTCGGTTGACTGGGTTGGTCTTACCCAGGGATTGCACCGATGCTTGCCACGTGGCAAGATGAACGGACACGACAGAAAGAGCTAGAATAATACTAGCTATTAGGAATAGAGTTCGGATTCTCGCCTAAGTGTTAGGGAGAAGCTCAACAAAGGAGGGAGAGGAGATTGGGGCGAAGGGCCTGGTGGCGCTCTCGAGTGAGCTCGAGTGAGGCCAAGGCTGAGATGGGGACACGTGGATCAGATCTACGGTGGAGAGGAGGTGCGGATCAGGTCAAGAGGAAAAGAAGGAAACGGTAGAGGAAGAATAGGCAAGGTGGCGCGAGGTGGCAAGGCTTCCAAAAACGATGGAGGCTAGATCCGAGAAAAGAGGCAAGGGGACCTCGCAGGGTCTGGCTGGAGGACAAGTGGCGAGGCGCGGGACCAAAGGGGGTAGCTGGCAGGTGAGGTGGCGAGTGAGGTGGCAGAGGACTGGCTCGGATTGCAACACGTGTCAAGATGAACGCCTGAGGATCCTTGCGATCTAGGGTTGACGTGATGAAGGTGGCGAGGAGCTGGAAGGGAGCGGCGGCTGCGGTATTGATTCCAGATTTGGTGGAGCAGCTGATTGCGAGCTGATCCTGGATAGGGAGAGGTGGCAGCAGCTGGGGAGAGGACTCAGGTGGACGGCTGGATGGTGGACAGGTGACACAGTGAACGGCTGAGATGAAACGGAGGTGGACTTACCGGATTCGGATGATTGGCCTCGTCGGGATCTTCCAATTCACGCCGGCGGCCAGAACTTGATCCGAAAGTCCCTTGACCGATATACCCCTTTCAGATTTTAATTAAAACACTAGGGAAGAAGGGCAATTCGGTCCTTAGCACCGGAATCAATGGCGACCATCGGAATTAGCAGCGATGGCCGGATTCAAGCGTTTTTCCGGCGAGATTCAATCTCGAGATCCAGCCGACAGAATTCGCCCCTTTTTTGATATTTGTAAAGCTCTTTCCTGGGCGATTCACGTGGATCACTTCCCTACTTCAGATCTTGACCAGAGAGCTATATTTCTTAACTTTGGAGCCTCTGGTCCGACAGATCAAAAGGGAGAAAACAGGCCGATAGAACTTGAAATTTCTTAGCGATTTGCCTTTCTAATCCGGCCAACTTCCTACGAGGGATCAAACTACTGATTCCAATCCCGCGGCGCGATCTACAACTTCTGATTAGAACAGAGCACGCCTCAATCCTGATTCCCCTCTTCGGGTATGCCGAGGGAGGAACCGAGTGAAGACGCCCTGCGTTCTAAGGCAGAATGCAGCAATCGGGCAGCGAGAGAGAGATCGGAATTCGTCTCCTCTTCGGTGTCGAATTGAAGCCGGCGGTGGATCCGTCGCCTTCAATCTTCCCTATGCTGGAATCGGCCTCACAGTACCCTCGTGATCAGGGCAATGGCACCGATTCCAGAACTTTGAAAAAGCTCGAAAGGGGGTACTTACGTGACAAGGGAGGGATCGCCGCCGGTGGTGGAGATCCCCCGATGCCTTCTTCCTTATGCCTATGTCTCAGACGGCGGCTCTTAAAGGATTTCTGGATTCGGAAGCGTCGTGGAGGTAGAGGACGCGAGGGGGAGAAGACGCCTGGTTCTCGGGTTGAACAAGGTGGGAGACGAGAGGGGAGAAGCCTCGTGCGAGGAGAGAGAGGGTGCCACACCAAATGCCAATCTCTGGATTAATTTTCGATTCCTTGTACATTGTGTTTACAGAATATATACCAAATATAATGCGAGCCCTAATTACATGTTAACCTAGCTCGCAACATAGTCTAATGTCAAAAATGCCCAAGGCACAACCCGCCTTGCTGGGTCTCTACTTCAAAACTCGATATTAACTTTAAATTAAGTAGCATAAAATGAAATCGGGCCTAGCGCCCAACATATAAAATTATCTACGAAAGTCCCTAAGTCTTTCGGACTTAGGGCGGGGACCTCGTGTGGGTTACCGCCCACACTTCGGAACTTAGTGCGCGGGTCAAATCTGATTGATTCAGACCTGAACCTAAGCCTCTCGGCTTTAGATAGGCTCAAGCGTTCGGGGAATTTGGACTCACGCTCGGATTATCCTGATCAAGCTCGGTGAGCCTCGCAACAGGTTCTAGAACGCCTTGAATTCCACCTGGTTTGAGCACTCTTTTGGACCTAGTTGCTCCTCCCACGCCGCCCGCTGCAACTGTCTCGAGTGCTGACTTAGCCTCGCTTGGACCGTCTTCAAGTTGACTTAACGATTGCGCCCACAAGTCCGAGGCTTTTTTCCTTGGCCGACTGGTTCCGGCCTGATCTCGCCGAGCTGGGTCCGGACCTACATGTTGGTCCGTAACAGATTCCCCCTCCCTAGAATGCGCTTGTCCTCGAGCGCTGGAGGAGGGAAAGCGATGAGCCACTGACCCAAACTCTTCCCAAGAGGTTCCTCTGTCAGGCCCCTGCCATTCCACTAATACCTCATGCCGTGTTCTCCCTTGTCTCTGAACATATCTATGTTTAAGTATACGATAGGGAGTGGGCAAGTTGTCTCGTTCCGGTATTTGCTCGATCACTGTAGGAACATCACCATGATGAGGCTTGAGCCTGGTGATATGGAAAACTGGGTGTACCATTGCTTCTCGTGGAAGTCCCAGTCGATAAGCCGCCTTTCCTACCTTTTGTAATACCGGAAACGGTCCATAATACCTCGGTAGTAGCTTAGAATAGGGTTGGCCCATTAACGATCGTTGCTTGAGGGGCAACCTCTTTAACCACACGTAATCACCCACTTCGAATTCTCGATCTTTTTGCCCTTTGTTGTAGACCTGTCTCATCCTATTCTGGGCTTTGGCAATGTTTTGCTTGAGGGAGTCAAGTACTTCCTCACGGGTGCGTAGCTCACAGTCTACATTGTCGTCGCTTGCTGTACCTCCTTCATATCGAGGGATACTTGGAGGTGGGGTCCCATACACACCTTCAAAAGGCGTCATCCCTGTTGACGAATGTAAACTGGTGTTATAAGACCACTCTGCCCAAGGTAAGAATTTTACCCAAGTCTGTGGTCTTTCTCCTGCAAAACACCTCAAATAGGTCTCTAAGGATCGATTTACGATTTCGCTCTGCCCGTCTGTCTGTGGGTGATGGGCTGTGCTAAAATTTAGCGTTGTACCCATAAGTTTCATATACTCCTGCCAGAATGCGCTAAGGAAAATAGAATCTCTGTCACAAACGACTGATTTTGGCATCCCGTGGAGCTTTCCGACGTATTCCTGGTACACGCTGGCCACCATTGGCCCTTGATACGACCTAGGCAAGGGAGCGAAGTGGCTGTACATGGTCAGACGGTCCACTACCACTAGCACAGCTTCCTTGCCTTTAGAACGGGGCATGGCATCAATAAAATCCAAGGTCACATCGGTCCATGGTTTGGCTGGTATGGGGAGGGGAACCAAGTGCCCTGGAGGTCTAATGGCCTCGTATTTTTCCCTCTGGCATACCAGGCAACTCCGGATGTACCTTTGTACCTCTGCCTTCATGCCACGCCACCAAAATTGGGCTTTAATTCTGCTTAGGGTTTTAGAAACCCCCTCATGACCCGTGGCAGGGGTGTCATGGAAATGACGCAGGAGTTCTTGCTTAAGCCCAGACTCTGGAGGAACCACTGCTCGGTTCTTCCTATATAATAGATTCCCTCTGACTGTATAGAAGGGAATGGATCCTGGATGTTGTTCTGTTGATGCACGGATTAGCCTTATGGACTGATCTGCTTGCTGTTCCTGGGCTAACCTATCCCAAACATCAGTTTCCACTACCGAAAGAGTCATGAACTGCTCAGTCAATCTAGAGAGAGAATCGGCCGCTGTATTTTCCGGACCCTTTTTGTACTCTATTTCAAAATCGTATCCAAGCAGCTTTGCCAGCCAACGTTGTTGGGTAGGCGTGGATACTCTCTGTTTTAACATGTACTTCAGAGAATTTTGGTCCGTCTTGACTGTGAATCTGCGCCCTATAAGGTAGGGTCGCCATTTTTCAACTGCTAACACTATCGCTAGTAGTTCTTTCTCATAAGTAGAGAGAGGTTTCGCTCTACTTGAGAGTGCCTTAGACATATAAGCGATAGGGTGGCCTCCTTGACTGAGAACGGCCCCAATTCCAACCTCACATGCGTCTGTCTCTATTGTGAACTGCTGGTTGAAATCCGGAAGTGTAAGAACTGGCGCAGAGATAAGGGCAAGTTTTAACTTTTCAAAGGCTGCCCTAGCCTTATCCGACCACTGAAAGGCTCCTTTCTTGAGCATCTGGGTCAAAGGCTGTGCGATCAAACCGTTTCCCTGTATGAAACGCCTATAGTACCCAGTCAAACTGAGGAATCCACGGAGTCCTTTCAAGTCCTTAGGCAGTGGCCATTTCTGCATGGCTTCTAATTTTTCGGGGTCTGCCCGAACCCCTTGTTGGCACACTATGTGCCCTAGATAACCAATAGAAGGTTGTCCAAAGCTGCATTTGGACATCTTGGCGTATAATTGGTTATCTCTCAATACCTGAAGAGCAACTGCGAGATGCTTCTGATGTGATTCTTCAGACTGACTGTAAATCAAGATGTCATCAAAGAAAACTAAGATGAAATCGCGGAGGTACTGTCTGAAGACGTCGTTCATGCACCTCTGAAATGTTGCTGGTGCGTTTGTCAGACCAAATGGCATGACGAGGAACTCATAGTGCCCGTCATGCGTCCTGAAAGCGGTCTTGGGGACGTCGTCCTTGTACATACGAATTTGATGATAGCCGGCTCGTAAGTCGATCTTGGAGAAAATAGTTGCTCCAGCTAGTTCATCCAATAACTCGTCAATTACCGGTATGGGATGTCTATCCTTCACGGTGGCTTCATTCAAGGCGCGATAATCTACACAGAAGCGCCAGGTGTTGTCTTTCTTCTTCACAAGTAGGACCGGTGAAGAGAAAGGGCTGCTACTTGGTTGCACAATGCCACTTTCCAACATTTCTTTAACCAGACGCTCGATTTCAGCCTTCTGGTTATATCCATACCGATAGGGGCGCACATTAACCGGTTCTGCCCCTTGAGTCATTATGATCCTATGGTCATAGGATCTCTGTGGTGGAAGCCCCTTAGGCTCCTCAAAGACGTCCTCATATTGATCCAGCACCAGCTGAATTCGTTCTGGCACTACCTCTTTCTGCTCTTCTTTTTCTGGCACATCGGTAGCGAGTGCCATTACCCAACACGCGGGCTGCTCGGCTTCAATTGCCCGAAGTGCAGCCTTGGGACGAGTTGTGCTGGTTAAGCCCTGTAGCGTCATGGGCTCTTCGTCGCCGTCGGGAGTGAAGGTCATGCTGAAGTTCTTCACATCCCAAGATATGATGCCAAGCGTGAAAAACCATGGCATCCCGAGAATAAGATCCACTCCATCTAAAGGAATGACTAAGAAGTCGATCTTGAATGGTTTTCTCTTGATCACAACTTCTATGCCTTTCCCTTCGTTATGGCACTTTAATCTCATACCCCCTCCCACGATTATAGTTTGGGGGTGGCTTGATTCAAGGGAGACGTTGCATCTACGTGCGGCTTCCTCTGTTAGGAAGTTCTTGGTTGCTCCATTATCAAGCAAAATTAAGACCTTATGTCCGTTTATCCTCCCAAATACCCTGAATGAGTTGGGCTTGTTGGGATCTTGCATTGAATGCAGAGACTCTGCCTCGGTTGGCTTTTCTTCTTTGGCGGGAGTCTCTTCAATCCGGACTTCTTTCTTTTTCTCGGCTTGTTTTGCTCGCCTCTTGGTAACTACTTCCTCATCTGACGAGGACGAGCTGGTCTCATACGGCGTTGTAGACGAATCGCTACATGAACTGGACTCGTCATCGCTCACCACCTGTACCCTGTAATAAGTTGGGCACTGATGGTTCTTGTCCCATTTTCCCTCACATCTGTAGCACAGGCCTTTACGCCTGAACTCTTCAATCTGTTTCGGTGTGAGGTAACGCGTTGGTGGTTTTCGGCCTTGCCCCTGGTTTGGGCCTTGTGGTGGCCGATATTCGCTCCCTCTTCGGAAGGGAGTTGGTTCCTTCCCTCTAATTCGAGAACCAGAGGAGTAGGAAGGTCTTCTCCTCTGCTTGTCCATCTTGTGAGCCTTCTTCTCGACTCTCTTCTCCTCTATTTGCTCTTCGTAGAGGCGGGCCATGGCAAAACATTCTTCTAGCCTGTTGAAGCGGTGAATTTTCAATTCTCTCTTCACTTCGCTTTTAAGGCCGCCCTTGAACGCTTCGATGAGAGCTTTTTCTGGCCACTGGACCATGCTAGCCAACCTCTCAAATTGACGTTGGTAGGCTGCTACGGTTGTGGATTGGACCAGATTTTTAAGGTCCTCATCATAATCGATGAATGTTGAATCTCCGAACTGTAATTGGAGACTCGCCTTGTACTTCTCCCAAGTTGGATCTGCCGTCTTATGATCGAACCACAAATAATGGGTTGTGGCCTCACCTGTCATGTTTGCAGTGGCAATTTCAATCCACTCTTCTTGGGGTACACGATGGCACAAGAAGTACCTCTCGGCCATGAATAGCCACTCCCGTAAGTGCTCCCCATTGAATTTGGGAAACTCATAACGAACTGTGGGAGTTCGCCTCTCATCTTGAAGCTGACGTTGTGCTCTTCTAGGACGTAGAGGAGATTCGTCCTGTTCCCCTTCTGAATCGTAGTAGGTGCGATTCATTCTGCTGCTAGCGAATCTTTGCACTCTTGGCGTTCTATAATATTCGCTAGTGGGCTCAATGGGCTGTCGCTCTGGCGGGGGACCCATGTGTAAAAGTCTGCCCCCTTCTGTACTTGTTCCGATGTGGGAGAGATTGTTCGGGTCTATCTCAGTATCGGTGGGGTAGGTAGGAGCACCTAACACACCTTTGCCTTTGTTCGGACCCTCAGTGGTCCTTTCCCCTCCTGGGTTCTGGTTGGCAGCTAACTGCTTCAAAAGACCTCGAATCTCGTCCATTTCGTTTTGCCGCTCTCGGTTTTGTCTTTCCATTTCACGTTTGCGGGCTTGATCGGATTTGCTCATATCATTTCTCATTTGCAACAGCTCTTTTTCAATGTTTAGTATCCTGCCCATTGCATAGTTGGGAACTGGTCCCGCTTGTGTGCTTGGAGCTTCCTTGGGTTGGTCATTGAGGGGCTCCTCAAGGACAGGCTCATCGGGATTAAACTGTTTCTTTGACTTGCCCATAGTTGTTTAGGGCCGGGTATAGTCAAAGAACTACCGAAGACAAAAAAAATCCTAGCTAAAATTCCAAAACTGACACGCTGCCACTCTCAAGCGAGAAGTCGCTGTCCGACTCCTAAAACTGCTGGCTGATCCCTGACCGAAGACCTGATCTGCCGACTGACTCTGCCCTACTGCCCTACGCTGCCGCTGCCTTGGCTACCGGTAGCGCGTTTAGAGGCAAGGGAGACGGGTTGGCCCGCCTAGTGCCGCGCTTCGCCTAAGCACCTCGGCACTCCCACTTCGCCCACGGCCGGGCTTTTACAAGCCTAAATCACCGCACCCTCCTGGTGCCTTGGTGACGAACCGGGAGCTCGGCTGCCCTCGGGTGCACGGAATGTACAGCCCTTTACTTGCTAAAGGTGAGCAAGCAAAGCCCTAAACCGTACGAAGACGGAAGTCACGGGGACTCCAAAAATCAAAATCTGCTCTAGAAAGCCGGAAATAAACTGACTAGAAAACCAAAAGAAGTCCACTGTCTCGCTGGAAATCTAAAAAGAAGATCGTCTGCACTGCCGTTGATGAAGCTTCTTCGTAGGTCCAAGTGCTCAAACCGACGGTGTTCCTCAAGATTCGCTCTGATACCAATTGTTAGGATCTCACCTCCTAGGCCAGAATAACCCGACCAGTGCGATCCTAAACTTCCCAGGACCTTCTTGAGGCCTATTCTAAAAAACCGAAAAACCTAGGTAATTACACAAATGATCTACCCGGCCGGACAGGACCCCGGCGCAAAACCCGATAGGTAAGGAGATACACGTGTAGGTTACCCGAATCCCAAAAATTCCTAACTAAGTCTGCCTACTACAAAAACAATAACAGGGTCGTGAGGCCTTTACAATTCGCGAGCGATACAAGAGAACACTCGATCTCACTCACAAACCACGCAAACCACACTAACGTGCAAACCACACCCAACAGAAAGAAATAGGTGGTCTGGCTCCTTGTGGTCGTGTCTCGGGCACAGTGCCCTCGAGGTACCTCACGGGGAGCTAGGCCGAAGCCAAGGCTAAAACAGAAATGCTGAAAATAAGCTAATATGCTACCTAAAACTGAAAGCAAATCCCACCCGGAGCTACAAGGGGGATAGGAGAGGATACCGGCCAAGGATCACCATTGGCGTAGCCGGATAAGGTCTCGGGGTGATGACCTGCCCCCGAGCACTACAGCTCACAGAACAGGAAGACCGGCTGAGGCGTGCCTCCACGTAGCCTGCTGCTCAGACTGACCGCTGCCGGAAGGCGCTGACGGCCCGGTCGCGCGCTGGTGGTCGGGTCGACTGCCGAGGTCTGGTCGCTGCTCACTGGCTATGGCCGCTGCCTGTTGCGGCCAAGAGTCCTGCTGTGGCAGTGCTGGTGTCGGCAGAAGCTGCCGCCGACGCTCGCTAAGCCGTGGGATAGGACGCACGCCGAGGACGAGGAAGCTGCCGCGGACTGCTACGGACAACGCTGACGATGACGCCTGGAGCGCTCGGTTGCTATCGGAACGAGGCCGCCTGCCTGGACGAAGTCGCCTGTCGGGCTGCCGCCGATGTGTTGCTGCTGCGCGCTGAAGACGACAGAACCGGGCCGGAAGGACCGCCGGGATTGCCGAGGGGGCTGCTGTCACAGAGACAGCGCCTACCTGCCTATCTCCGGGATGTGGCTCGGCCGCGTGCGCCGGTGGATGCCGGCGAGGAGGAAGTGGCCGCTGTAAGGGCCGGTGAGCCGGCTGAACCTAATCCTATCTAAGGCTGGGCTGGCTGGGTTCGGCTGGGCTCTACTAGGTGGTAGGTCTAGTCAAGCGGGTTCGGGACAGGGTAGGCTTGGTCAAATGGGGTTTAGGTTCAGTCAAGGGTTGACCTAGCTAATAGGTTGGTCCCGTAGGGGAGGCTAAGGTCGAGCCTAAGCTCACGGTGTTGGTCAGCGATGACCTAATGCGGAGGGTTTAACTAACTAGGTGGTTGACTAAATGGACCGAGTCAATGGGTCCGGGTCAAGTAGGTCAAGGGTCACTCGAGGTAGGCTCGAGTCGCTAAGGGAGGTTACCAACAAAGTGGGCTCGGTGGAATAGTTGACCTAGTTTGACTAAGGCTAAAGGTCAATGCCGATCTAGGTTGGCTCGGTAGAGGTTTAGCCTAGGTGCGGGTTCGGTGCGGGAGGTTGCCTAGTGGGTTCGGTTGACTGGGTTGGTCTTACCCAGGGATTGCACCGATGCTTGCCACGTGGCAAGATGAACGGACACGACAGAAAGAGCTAGAATAATACCAGCTATTAGGAATAGAGTTCGGATTCTCGCCTAAGTGTTAGGGAGAAGCTCGACAAAGGAGGGAGAGGAGATTGGGGCGAAGGGCCAGGTGGCGCTCTCGAGTGAGCTCGAGTGAGGCCAAGGCTGAGATGGGGACACGTGGATCAGATCTACGGTGGAGAGGAGGTGCGGATCAGGTCAAGAGGAAAAGAAGGAAATGGTAGAGGAAGAATAGGCAAGGTGGCGCGAGGTGGCAAGGCTTCCAAAAACGATGGAGGCTAGATCCGAGAAAAGAGGCAAGGGGACCTCGCAGGGTCTGGCTGGAGGACAAGTGGCGAGTCACGGGACCAAAGGGGGTAGCTGGCAGGTGAGGTGGCGAGTGAGGTGGCAGAGGACTGGCTCGGATGCAACACGTGTCAAGATGAATGCGTGAGGATCCTTGCGATCTAGGGTTGACGCGATGAAGGTGGCGAGGAACTGGAAGGGAGCGGCGGCTGCGGTATTGATTCCAGATTTGGTGGAGCAGCTGATTGCGAGCTGATCCTGGATAGGGACAGGTGGCAGCAGCTGGGGAGAGGACTCAGGTGGACGGCTGGATGGTGGACAGGTGTCACAGTGAACGGCTTAGATGAAACGGAGGTGGACTTACCGGATTCGGATGATTGGCCTCGTCGGGATCTTCCAATTCACGTCGGCGGCCAGAACTTGATCCGAAAGTCCCTTGACCGATATACCCCTTTCAGATTTTAATTAAAACACTAGGGAAGAAGGGCAATTCGGTCCTTAGCGCCGGAATCAATGGCGACCATCGGAATTAGCAGCGATGGCCGGATTCAAGCGTTTTTTCCGGCGAGATTCAATCTCGAGATCCAGCCGACAGAATTCGCCCCTTTTTTGATATTTGTAAAGCTCTTTCCTGGCGATTCACGTGGATCACTTCCCTACTTCAGATCTTGACCAGAGAGCTATATTTCTTAACTTTGGAGCCTCTGGTCCGACAGATCAAAAGGGAGAAAACAGGCCGATAGAACTTGAAATTTCTTAGCGATTTGCCTTTCTAATCCGGCCAACTTCCTACGAGGGATCAAACTACTGATTCCAATCCCACGGGCGATCTACAACTTCTGATTAGAACAGAACACGCCTCAATCCTGATTCCCCTCTTCGGGTATGCCGAGGGAGGAACCGAGTGAAGACGCCCTGCGTTCTAAGGCAGAATGCAGCAATCGGGCAGCAGAGAGAGATCGGAATTCGTCTCCTCTTCGGTGTCGAATTGAAGCCGGCGGTGGATCCGTCGCCTTCAATCTTCCCTATGCTGGAATCGGCCTCACAGTACCCTCGTGATCAGGGCAATGGCACCGATTCCAAACTTTGAAAAAGCTCGAAAGGGGGTACTTACGTGACAAGGGAGGGATCGCCGCCGGTGGTGGAGATCCGCCGATGCCTTCTTCCTTATGCCTATGTCTCAGACGGCGGCTCTTCAAGGATTTCTGGATTCGGAAGCGTCGTGGAGGTAGAGGACGCGAGGGGGGAGAAGACGCCTGGTTTCGGGTTGAACAAGGTGGGAGACGAGAGGGAGAAGCCTCGTGCGAGGAGAGAGAGGGTGCCACACCAAATGCAATCTCTGGATTAATTTTCGATTCCTTGTACATTGTGTTTACAGAAATATATACCAAATATAATGCGAGCCTAATTACATGTTAACCTAGCTCGCAACA
>NW_022205179.1:0-33509 GCF_008831285.2 Nymphaea colorata
CCCAACCCAACCCCAACCCCAACCCCAACCCCAACCCCAACCCCAACCCCAACCCCAACCCCAACCCCAACCCCCCCAACCCCGATCAATATAGATTGAAGACTGCTTAATCAATAATTGCCATATATCTTCCATCAATATTCAGGATAAGATCTGGAATTAGGATGGTAAAGCAAGATTTTTTTATTAAATTTTAAGAACCCGATATAGTTTTGTTGCGCTTTGGGTATTTTGTAATTTGGAGCTGCTAATCAGACTATTGTGAGTGATTATATTTGAAATGAATGACTATCCGCTGTCCACCAAGTCCTCTAAGAAGAGTCGCCCCAAATTAAACCCTCTCCACTCTCGCTCCCCGCTACTCTAGCGCTCGGCCTGCCAGGCGCCACTCACACAACCGCTTAAAAAGGAGGTGTACGGTCACATCCTCAAGGGATAGCACGTCTTCATCGAAATCTACTATCAGGGTCGAGTGGTGCAGACAGCCTACCCGCAGTACATCACCTTCATGGGTGGACAGCTCTGCAAACGTCTCTCTTCCAAGGTCTCCATCTTCCTCACCAACCTCACTCCCCGCGAAATGGCTCCTATTAGGTAGCGTGTCGAAAAAATATGCCCTCAGTGTAGAGTAGTCAGCATCCTCTGGTTCGAACGATGCTACCAGATGAAGGAAAAAGCTCCCTTTGACGGTTATACTCTCGACGGAGAGGTGGAGCTGTCGGACGAACGCTCAAAAGATTCAATAAAAGAGGAAGACTTGAGCGATTTCCTCAATAACATCGGAGAAGACGTTTAGAATGAGTATAAGGAGTTTTTCAAAGTGGAGAAGAGGCGGTATTTTGAGAATTTACCTAAAAATCATAATAAACCAGCAGAAGAGGTGTTTCCGGTGAAAGAGTACGACTTGGGACCTAACCAGGAGAAGAAAGCAAGACAGAGGAATGAAAATTGCAAAAAGAGGAGAAAGAGTGTAAAACCAGGCCAGTCTGAAAAGAAGAAGACTTCCAACTAAGGCAGGGAATTTAAGTCAACAGGCCCATAAACGCATAGGTAGACCGATGGAGATAATGAAGAGTAGTAGCAAAATGTGAAAATAGAGGAAGGCTAGTAGATAAAGAAGGAAACAGTGTCAGAGGATAAGGTGTAGGAAGGTAGGCCTTCCCACTTCTAGAACATAATGACGAAGTATTTGTGCATGTTCAACCAGTATGGAGACGACAAAGCTTCTTCCTCAGCCACAGTAAAGTCCAAACGCACTCCCATTGTCTCCCAAAATAGATAAAACTCTGAAGACAGAGATACTCATTCAAAGCCGATGCTCACACAGAAAGCCGTCACCGAAAAACCTTTGAGCTCAGTTTTGTCTAAAAAAACAGTCCTATCTGTCATCCCATAGGCTGAGGCCAAGAAGAAAACTGAAAGCCACCGCTTTACTTTTAGCAAAATTGGGACTAGATATAAGGACGTTCATCGATACGAAGAGCCTAATTCAATCGATATTGTAGAGTTATAGAGTTCTCTATCAGCAATTAGCAAGGCTAGCTAGAATGTGCTGTTGGTGATGACAGCTTCTGGAGTGGCATAGGTGAAGGTGAAGGAAGTCAACAGCGAAGCCAATCACCACAGCGCAATAGCATTTCACCCCATCAAGTACGGGCTTTTTAATGCGATTGTTCAAAGAGTTTCCAGTCCTGCTGACATCTACTTCCTCATTAATCCCAAAAAAGCAACCGAAAGGGCTCTTTTTCTAGCTTTGGGTTTGCATCAATCTTTAATAAAAGTAAAATTGGTCAACTACCGTCTCATATAGGAAGTAACTGCATATAATAAGCAAATCAAAAATGCTCAGTTGCGTTCTCCGATTAAGCTTTAACGCTCTAAGCTTAAATACATTAAGGAAATACCCTACTAGATCAACTTTACTTCTGTAAAAGGCAAGAAAATTGCCTTTTTACAAAGCGAATTACCGAGCAGTGTGCTACAACGAGTGATTTAATTTTTGGGAGGATAGTATGTAGTGAAGGAGAACTATTTGCTGAACGATAAAATAGATTTAATTGTCACTGATCGCTGCTGGTTTAAGCGACAAGGAGAAGAATCCATCGAAGAATAAAGCTTCTGGCGAAGGGTTATTCGGCTGGAAGGAGAATGAGTGATTTTTCATTACTTTATTGATGTATTCTATGCATTATGATGGATATGGATTAGTATCGATTCATCAGGCGGTCGTTTGACCTTTTGCTCCCTTCTTGGCCTTTTTGGGTTTGGCTTATTTAACTGGTGACTGCTGAGCCGTGGAATACTGTCTCTTCTGGTGATATTTAAGTAGTTCTTCCTTAGGCTCGAGCGAAGATATGGGGGTGATGTCGATGTCGATTGTGGTAATTGGCTCGTAGTACTCTTCAGGAACGTAGGCATCGAGGTCTGGGAATGGATGGACAGGTCGGTTGGTGGGCACCAGTACGTCAGGACGGGCTAGAAGGTATTGGAGGATGTTAGGCTCAGCGACCTTATTCAGAACTTCATTATGACGCTTTAATTCGTCTAGATTTCTGAGTTCGAGTTCCGTTTTTCCCTCTCTTTCTTCGGCGTCTCTCTCCCTTCCTTCCTATTCCTCCCTGGCCTTCTGATACTCCTTACGTTGCTGCTCCTCAGCTTGGTGCTTGGCGTTATCCACCACTTTTCCGTCCACGATCTTTCGCTTGCGCTGAAAACCGTCTTCATCGTCGATGATTGGATCGTCAGGCAGACTGGCTGCGTCCCTCTCTAGCTCCTTTTCGAAGTAGAGGTCGAACTTAGTAAGCGGACCCTCTGCTGTCTTGCCGCGTTCCATGAAGATCTACTGGGCAGCCTGCAAAGCGACGTCAGCTTCAAGGCCTGGATTTGTGGTCATCAGGTGGTTAGCGTATTCTTACAATGTGACAACTTAGTGAACTACATGGTGTAATAATTACGAGTGTCAAGTTGGGCAAAGTCTTAATTCATCTTTTCTATCTTTCTAGTGATGAGTTCGTACTAAAGTTTTTTGTCAAGCTGGAACTGGGTGATGTTTTCGCCTTCATGCACAGCCTGCCCATTACGCTTGCGGAACGGTTGCCTTTCGCGTTCTACTTCGCGTATCTTATCGACCAGCTTATTTATCTCCTGCATGGCCTTGATTTTATGGAGGACAGTAGTATCCTTGAAGGTCCTATCCAGAAGCGCCAACTCTGCCTTGGCCTTGGCTAGCTCACCCTCTAGGCGCGCCAGTTCCTCAGTGTCATCGTAGACCACATGTCCAGCCAGTTCATTGATACGGTTGAGCTTGTGGAACTCGTTATGTAAGAGCAGCTCTCTGAGTATCTGATTTTCGCGTTCAGCAGCGTGTATCTTTTCACGCAGTTTTGTCTTGTACTTGTGCAGATTGCTGTACTGCTCGCCCTTGTACATGGACTCTCTACGGTAGTAGTTGACTGGCTGCAACTTCTACCTCTCCCGCCGCTTGCGCTTACGCTCCTCCTTCATGCGCTCCTTATCTGTCCACTCCGACTCTGGCTTACGCAGGGCAGCCAGCTCCTCTTCGCTACGTTGTTGATACCAAGGTCTTGGAAGAATGCTCCAGAGGGAAAGGAACTTCTGCACCTTCTCGGTAGGCACAGCGCCGCAGGATATCCAATACTTTACGCGGGGAATGTTGAAGACAATTTGCCTTTGGAGGGCGACTCCCTGCCTGGGTGACCAATAGCCAACGTGCTCGACGAAGCGTCCCTTGAGGTTCTTGCGGTTAGCGGCTACTACTATCCACCTCTGTTATAAAGGATGTACCAGTAGGGGTGGTTTGCACAGCCGTGGTTCTGCAATCGGATCGCAGCCTTCATTTCGATCACAAATACAATTAATGCAAGCACAAAACTCCTCACCACCACCATAGGCTTACAGTCAGCATATTGAGAGAGGAATTATGGAGAAAGTGCTAAAAAAAAGATAATAAGCTCAAGTATTTGATGAACTATGGGAGAGGACAACGTAAATCATTGGAATTTAAACAATTAAGTCATCTTTTTAAACCTTATCCAATTATACATGTTTGGCGATATCTTTGCTGCTTTCTTTTAAATGCAGGTGGTTTTATCTTTTGTGATGATATAATATTAGTTTATAAGAGTCATGGGCAAGAAGGACAGATCAAAATCTCGGTCCCGCGACCGTTCTCGTGAGAAAAAGAAAGATCGCAAGCGTTCTCACGATCGTCACCGCAGCCGCAGTAAGTAGCATCGAGAAGAGGTACCATTCCCATCCATTGTTCTTAGAAAAAGAAAAGCAAATTTTCTTAAAGGCCAAGCGATAGGCCCGAAGACGCCACCATGGACAAGGCCGGAGAGCTCAAATCTAAACTCCACCAGAGCTTATACGGCTCCAAAGACGAAGTCAAGAACCTCTCCCTCATGAAGAAACTCAACCCCGCCAACAAAAACCTGGCCATTGGAATGACCCTAGTCGAAGGAACTACCAATTTCCCCATGGGCCTCAACACTGGAGTGTTCTCCATGATGAACGATGCCAGCAAAATCAAGCGCAAAATCGTCCTCCCCAAGGACAGTAACTTCAACTATACAGGTCTCCTGATTGGTCCCAAGGGTAACAACCAGAAACAGCTTGAGGAAAAAACTGGCTGTAAGATACTTGTCCGAGGCAAGGGTAGTCAGAACCAGACTGGAGACTATGAAGATGAGGAGGATCTCCACGTCTTGGTGCTAGGTGATGGTGAAGCTCAGGTTGCCAAAGCCTGTGCCGAAATCGAGCGTATTATCTTCTCCGATGATGATGCCCTGAACCGGATAAAGCAGGACCAGATGGGCACCTATCAGCAGGGAATAGGCGAGACTGAAGGTGATTTTAACCTTTCTCTCACCACTCCCTATGGTCCTCCTTCTGAAAATGCGTACATTTTATAAGTTCCCAACGAGTGCGTGGGACTCGTGATTGGAAAAGAAGGAGACACCATTAAAAACATTGCGAAAAAGTCAGGCGCCATGAAGGTGCAGGTGGCTACCTCCAGCGCTCCTGGAGCAAAGACACGTAACATCTTCGTTGAGGGCGATCCTGAGTCAGTGGAGCGGGTAAGGAAGGAGCTAAATTTCATCGTGGAAACACAGAGAAAGATGAATAGTGGTGCCATCAACGGCTCCCATAAGATCGAGCTCGAGATACCAGTTAGACTCATCGGACTCATTATCGGCAAGGGAGGAGAAACTATAAAGGGCATCAACGCCAAAACTGGCGCCTTCGTCTGCCTCAGCAAAGACGAGTACTCTAAACGTAACCGTAAGATAGTGACCATAACTGGCACGGAGGACCTTTGCCTGATTGCCAAGTACGAGGTGGAGAAGATCATCCAGAAGGGACTGGCTAACCTTCAGAATCCGGAGGACTCACCCAGGACTAGGCCGAAATGATAAAGCCGTTGACTCCCATCGCCATCCAGCTCTCCAACCTCAATATTCCCATCCCCACCCACATTCAGACTATCCAGGAGGATCCCACCACCCAATACGTTCTCAATTCCACTCTGCGCGACCACGTTCCGGCCTCTCAGATCTACAACACTTTCTTGAGCACTAACTCGGCTATTGAGGAAACAATAATCGAGGAGAAGCCACTGAAAAAGTTCGTAAAGAAGAGCTATGTCCCATGATCCAAGACCACACATAAATTACATTAGCATTAGCTTTGTGAATGAAATTAACATGGATCGGATGGTTCATCCGTAGAAAATTTAGATAGTTACCAAGAGATTAAATAAAAACAATCCCGAAATCATTGTGAAAAGGACATAAGTGAGATTGAAATCAAAATGCACAAGATTGGCATGTTTGTGCTTATATTTTCGTCTTTCAATCATCCATCAGATATCGGCTATATCAACATTTCACCGATCCACTTCTTTGCCAATCCATCCTCTATCCTTCCGCTTCTTACAGTTGTCTGCACCTTTCCACCCATCTCCCCTCGCCCCCCTTTGCTCTGCTCGATAATATCCTCGCGCTGAATTAAAGTATCAAAGTAACAGCAAAACTACATCTAATAAATCCTACGGCTCATATCCGGCACCCAGCCAACTCTTACTGTCCAGTAGAGAAGAAGTATAATATTTTATTGCCATTTATAATTTTTCCCCATTCCTTCGCAGATGTACAAGAACGTCCCCCTCACTCCCGAACAAATACTCGAACTTAGAGCAGAAGTCAACAAAGTTCTCGAAAGCAACATGGAGACCTTCGCTGCCAAAGCCTCCAGACTGCCGCAGCTGCATGAGCGTGACTTCGATGGTATGACTTCACCGATGAAGCGTTGTATGCCTTTAGCCAGGCTTAGCACATCCGCACACAGAAGACCCTTCAAAGTCTTGCTGATTTCGCATGTAGGTTTATAGCGATCCAGTCACCGTCCTAAGCAACGCAGATCTGATCTGGTAGGAAGTGCATCATCGTGAAGGAAAGCTATTATAGGTGCGATAGTCTCTGGCCTCTGCGACTAACTTCGTGGAGGAGTTACGTGTACCATTGTTAGGAGTTAGGCGGAGAATGAGGAGATGCGGTCGCGATTGGAGGAGGCCGAGACTTATATATAATGGGTAGAGGAGGAGAAAGAGTACCTGGATGCCATCTACTACGATCGAAGCCAGTGCACTGCAGCCACCTCCCACCGCCAAATCAATCGGTGCGTCTCAGAACGAAATCTACACTGGCATGATGATTCCAAAAAGAAGAGTCCCAACTATGAGAAGCTCAAGGGCTACATAGAGGGCCTCAAGGAAGAAAGGGCAGACATAGAACGCGAACTTATTCTCCTCGCACAGAAGTACGAGACGAAGTGCGAAGAGGCTCGGAAAGCCAATGCGCTTGTCGAGCATCTGGTTGAGCGGCTTAACCGTAAAACAGAACGGAGGGACTTTCTGGATGCTCTCAGCAGCAGCCAGGCGAGGGAAATAAGGAATGACATGGCAGACGACCTCCTCCGCATGCTTGAAAGAACATAAATGCAGGAGAGCACAGCATCAGTAAGGCAAAGTAGGTCACTTTTTTAAGAAGAGGGATTGCTTGGAAGAAGGCTACCATCTTTTGACTCCTTCCCTCTTCTACCAGACCTACGCACGCCTCATCAGGACACTTCGTTGGCTAGGTATACTAAAGATGTGGGGGTGGGGACAGAAAGTTTTGGGAGGAAGGCTGCGGCCTGCCAAACGCACGAAGAAGAGGGGAGAGGGGATTTGAGAATTTCAATCAGTGTGGGTGGAGAAGGACGTGTGCCTCAGCAAGATAAAATAGTCAAGATAATCTCGGAGCTGCATATCTAGCGTGAAATCGAGTCTCGTCTCAAAGGCGAGAAGAGTGAAGAAAGCGAAGGAAAAACCGCAGCCAGTGGAAAAAAGGCGGACTCAACAACACACTGCTCTCCACATATGAGTATTATCGTAACAGGCTTGTTGCCAGTAGGATCAAAAAATACCGCTTTAGTAAGCCTGATCCTGCTCCTTCTCGTTTGCATACGCAGCCCCACCCCAACTGATATTTATTTATTTAACTTTTTTGAGACTATAATTTTGCTAATAAACTTTATTTCACATGAGAAAAGCAGACAAAGCAGAGGGAGCTGTGAGTGGTCGTGCGATCCATCGCAAGGAGCTCAGCACATCGGTCAATAACATTCGCGAGTCGGGCTACAAGATCATCCGTAGCAGCAGTAACCGCACTGGCCACTCCCTATAGGCCAAAAAACCCATCGTCGTCCTTAATAAAAATTAATCAGCTTCCAAGATACGCTTCAAGACCAGCGCTAAGGATTTCCCTCAAACCCCCTTGAACGCCCCCAAAATAGAGACTGAAAAAATGTACAGGACGGCTTAAACTAATGCCAACAGGGACTGCCTAAACCAAACATATTGCGAAATTAAGCAGTAGGATAGCTTTGTAAAGGAAAATAAACGAAGCCCGTCTGGGGTATGCTCCGAACTAGACTGCATGCAGGCGATCTGGTAAAACTTGAAAATCTTGAAGGGGAGGGGCATATTCCTGACAGAAGTTCAATAATTGGAGTGCATTTTGTAGAGAATGGTGATGAAACTGGCTCAGGAATAAAATTGTCTTAGTAATAAAAATTCTCCGAACAAGTAAAGGGTCTATTGAAGGCCACCAATTAATCCGATAATACGTTAGCGCACGAGTGGAAAATCTGTTCGATAGCGCCATAGAGGAGAAGAAAATTAATTATATCATTGAAAGCAGTGGACCAGCACCCAGCATAGGCAAGGAATCAGTTCGGTCTAGCTACGACAGCCTCAAGATATAGAATGAAGAATCTCACAAATTAGAGTTCCTTGACCTTTATCGTCAGTAGAAAGAGGGGGAAAAACTAAGAGATATCACCAATAGTTGCCGCCTTAACAGTCAGGAATCCAACTCCAGCTCTTTACCATCGCGCGAAAAAGACTCAACTTTCAGGCGGGAGGAAAAACCTCAATGGGAAGATCGAGTTTACTTGCGCAGCATAGTGAAGCGGTCCAAGCGCGACCACAAAAGATAAAACTCAGGCTCAGTCAGTCAGTAGGAATGCTGCAAAAATAGGCCTCCAGCTGCAACATCAATATCCGCTGAGCAGGGTGTGACTAATTTAAACATCTCCTACGAGTGTCGTTTATTTGAATGTGAGTCCAAAAAGTAGGCTCCTTCTTCTTCAGGGTCGAGCTAATCCAAGCGTGAGGTGCTGAACCAAATAATTTCGATGCTCAACCACAAGTACCAGCGCAACTTGAGGTGCGAGACTGGCAAGGTCTTCATCTGATCATCTTGTTCTTTCTTCAATCCTCATACCCATTTGATATTGTCTCATATGTTATGGCGAGCTATATATGGATAAATGAATGAGTATATCATAATTTAACGATAATGTTAGAAAAAAAAGCGAAGGAACTTAACTAGGGGGAGAAGAAGATTGAAAAATATGTGTTTTCGCTGAGCAACATGCTGGGAAAGGGCTCCTATGCGTCTGTCTACCTGGGACGGGTGCTCCAGGATGATGCACCCGCTGCTGTCAAAGTCATCGAAAAGAGAATCTTCGCCAACCAGTATAATCTCAAAAACATCCACTGTGAAATAGAAATAATGAAGAAGCTGGAGCATGACAACATCGTCCGTCTGCTTGATGTTTATCAAACCAGCAACAATATGTACATCGTTACTGAGCTATGCTAATAGGGGGACCTTCGAAATTACCTCAAAAAGCGAAAGAAGCTGCCATAAGCAGAGGCGCTAGCCTTTCTGAGGGACATTATGCGTGGTTTTGAGTACATGAACAAGCGGGACATCATGCATCGCGACCTCAAGCCTGCCAACATCCTCGTCAGCAAAGGCAAGCTCAAGATAAGCGATTTCGGCTTTGCCCGTAACTTGGACAACGGCGATAGCACCATCTTGAAGTCAGTGGTGGGCACTCCGCTCTACATGTCTCCGCAAATCCTCAATCACCAGAGCTACACTAACAAGTCCGACCTCTGGTCAGTTGGCCTCATTTACTACGAGATGCTGCACGGTTTCACACCCTGGCCTGCCACCAGTGAGCTGCAGCTTATTTCCGCCATTAACGCTAAGCCAGTTGTTTGTGACCCTGCCCTTTCTGATCGCAGCAAAGATTTCATTCGTCGCTGCCTGAGGAAGCGCGAAGATGACCGCATGAGTTGGGAGGAGGCATTCGTTCACCCTCTCCTCACTGAGGGGATAGGAGCCATGCCATCTTTCCGCGGCAAGTAGGAAAAAGAAAACAGGACTCCTCGGCAGATGCTCATGGATTTCAGGGAAAAGGAAAAGCTAAGGTCCAAATCGCGCTCTATTTCCGCAAAAAAGATGAGCACGGTCACTACTCTGAGCAACATAAGCCGCACCCCAAAATCCAGAGGCATTTTGAAGAATCTGGACATAACTCCCGAGCGTAAGTCCCCCTGGAAGAATTGATAATTGCTTTCATTTTCTTAATTACGTTGTGAAGGTTATACATTTTATTGAATGGTGATCAATGTAATCCTGATAGTAGTGGCACTACTTTCTACTAAGGAATAGCACCACCCACCCCAAATCCTCCTTCCAATTCTCAGATCTTCTGCTCCGCCTTCTGCAAGCCCAATAATTGCAATGGCTTTCATCTTCCGAATGTACAAATTGTAATGGTGGATATGGATGGACCAATAGCGGCGGTACCTGCTCAGTGACAACTTCCGGTTTCCAATACCTCGACAGTTCCGATGACTCGGGTGGCATGATTAGCGTCTCCCCCATGAGAACCACCACCAACTGTGCCAACCTAACCGGCTATCTCGGAGGCGTCCCACCCTATGGTGACTACAAGGCCTCAGAAACTGTGACTATATAGCTGGCGGCGGCACTGACATCCCTCATTATCAAGTAGACCTCATTTTCGACATTATCCTGATAGACGCTGACGGCCCTAGCAACAGTTTAAAGTGGAGCAATAGTCCTGTGGTAACTGCATATCTCAAAGACACCAACGTAACCACTCCAAAGCCTTTTAATCTCTTCGGAGGCAGTCCCTCCACCAATTACAATCGTTACTGCCTGGACACGGGTGGTAAAGACGTCTATTTCCAGTACCAGAACACTTTCCTCATAATGCCAGCATGACTACCATCACCTTCGACATCAATATCACTGGAAATGCCAATACCGATCTATCTGGATAGTCAAGGAGTTTATCATGAGTGTTCGCACTTGCAGTGCTGCTTGCCTTAGCTGCAGTGGCAATGGAACAGTAGGTGTTTGCTACTCCTGCGATCCTGGCCTTGGTTACATGCTCAACAACTTCTCCTGCTATAACACTTGCAGGTCTGGCTGGGGGTACACTGACGACCCAGCTTTATGCGTTTATTGCGACCGTTATTGCAGTAAATGCTACAATACTTTGGATAATTGTTCAGCCTGCTATACCTCGGGAACAAATAAATCCTACCTCTACTACAATGACACCTTTGGCTACACCACCTGCGTCACTTCCTGCCCCTCCAATAACACTCCAGCTTACTTTGTGAATACCACCATCAATATGTGTTAGTTATGTGACGCGGTGTGTACGAGTTGTAAGACCAACTCTTCGTACTGTTACTCCTGCATCGCGACATACGGCTGGACAGGCTACTATTGCTACAATCCTTGCCCTGATACTTATTATTTCAGCAACAATGGCTCCAATTGCACCAAGTGTAACCTTACGTGCATTACATGCACTGATTTCCTGGTTTGTTCGGCCTGCACCCTCAACGGCACCAATATGGCCTATCTTTTGGGGACTCTATGTTACAAAAACTGTCCCGACGGCTACTTTGGAGACACCAACTATGGACTAGGACCTAATACCTGCAAGGCCTGCGATACCTATTGTGCTACGTGCACAGCTAATCCGACACCTTGCTTGTCCTGCAAAAATAACACATTCCTTTACAATCAGACTTGCGTTTCCACTTGTCCGAATGGCACTGTAGCGATCATCGCGTTAGGCAAGTGCTTGGACTGCAGCACTTCCTGCGTGGATCTCACTGTGAACATGCACTTCGAAGACGCCCTCAACGAGGTGCTTTTCATCGACATGGTCTTCACCAATCCCCTCAACTTCACCGCCTTTGACATGACCACCTTCCAGACTGTCGACATCGCCAACACCAATATGGCTGATTTTACCCTCACCTACTCGCAGCTCACCAGCAGTTCTTATCGAATCACCGTTCAGCCAAATGGCTACATCTTCCTCTACAACTAGACGGTGACTGTCACCACCAAGGCCCAGCCAGCCACTCAGGAAACTGCCAACGATACTACTCCCTTCAAACCCTCCATTTACGGCAAGACTGTCACCTCCAACTGGTTTTTGCTGAAGTCGCCCTCGATGAGTGAGGGAGAGAAGAAGGTGGTTAGCAACCTGGCTTCCATCAACAGCATCATCATCGCTGCCACTACAGCTCCCTTCGTCGCAGAAGTCAAGAAGTCGGGAGTTTTTGCTCTGTTGTTCTCAGGTGCTCATATTACAAGCACTGCGGTCCTAGTAAACTCAATTCCCTCTCAGAACATGTATGAAGGTGTGCGCTTCTTTGCGGCGTTTGTGTTCTACGATGTACCCTCGTGGGAACAAAACTCCAAAATTCCCAACAACGTGTTTGGGAAGGAGACTAGCAGCATGACTAAAAATCAAAGACTGCTATTCGACATGAGTACCACATACTGGCGGTTCCAGCGCACTGGCCAATCTAGCTTCTTCATTTATGACGTCTACATCCCCTGCTGTTGATTGGTACATGCTGGGTGTTGGCGCTGATTGCTCACTATCAACGCAAGAAGAACAAGAATGCCCTAAAATCCTTCGAAGGTAAATTCTTCACAGTTTTGCACAAGCTGCACGAGCTTGTGATTTTGTACGTGACATTGGCTATGATGATGGAGTGGATGTACTTCGACGCAGGCTCAGGCGAACGCTGGATTTCATTCCTTATCTGTGCGACTTTCACTCTATACTTTGTTGGATATGAGCTCTACATTTACTACGACATGATCAAATACCCTGAAGCTTTTATTGGAAACGAGCGTTATGAGTACTACCTTACCCGCTATGGCTCCTTCCTAAAAATCTGCGCTTCTAGGAATACGATGTAAGCCTTATTGTATGTAGGTGAACGAAGAGTGGTCCCCCAAGCACTGGTTCCGCCTTACAACTACCATATTCTGTCTTACTACAAGAAGTTCTGCATGATTGTCTCTCTCCCCATTTTCTACGAGCTAAAGCATTTCCAGCCTGCAGTCCTCATTGTCCTGCAGCTGCTAGAAATCGTCCGCTTCCTTGTCACCAAGCCATACTTTGCTCTCTGGCGCAACGTTTACCGCTTTGTCTTGGAGATGTTCCTGCTCATCTTCTTTGTCTGCGTCATGGTCAACAGCTATTTTATCGAGGAAATCGTCCTTAATGATCCCAATACGCTTGATACCTATGTGCGCATGTACTATGACGTTGGCTGGGTGGGCTTCGCGATGGTCTTTGCATTCAATATCGGCTTCGTGATTCTGCTCTTTATTGATTTGGGCCGCGGATTCAAGTATAGCAACCGCTAACTAATGGAGGAGGCTCGCAGGGTGTATTACTATAACAAGATCACCAGTTACGAAAAGGAAAAAGAGGAAGTGCCATTGAACCTGATGAACAGGTGGGTCAAACTGGAAATCTCAACAAGCGTAAAATGGAGGAGCTGCCAGATATAATGTCCGTGTTTAATACTTCAAGCTGGTGAAGCACAACGAATACTTCGACGTGTAGGTATTCAAGATAGTGGAGCTCTACATGAACACTGACCTTAACTACCACAAAGAAAATAACACAACTCCTGGAAAGAAGATAAAGCGCAAGCTAAAGCTCAGCAAGGAAACCAGCAAGGCCATTTTGCGCTCATGATGAGCGTCTTGAAAAATATGCCAAGAAAGACACCGAAGCGATTGTAATCAAAACCTTTGTGCATATCAGTCAAAGAGATTTCCAGGCAGGCGACCGCATTCCCCTTCTCCCCAACGAAATGTTCCAGAAGATCGAGCTTGAGAACTTCACAGGCGAAAAGGACTACATAAAGCTGAAGGAAAAGTTGAAAGGCTTCCCTCTCAATCCCTTCGACCTATAATCCATCTGATCACTCATTCCATCTCAACCCATCTTAAACAAAAAATTATTCAATTATACATCTATACATAGTGAGCCAGTTGCCACTTCTCTTGCTGTTTCGGTGCTTTTGGTTGGGATGAATCGGCATCGGTTGCATAATAAATTTATTCATGTCTGACGGCTACTAAAAAGTTTTCAAGTCTCCCATCAACACCAGCATATCTAAAAACCTCTACTCCTTTCCTAAGTCGGAACGCTTTGAACCTTCTCACGAGTCTCCGTACATATTTGCTCATGAAGCTGCAAGCGATCATTCTACAACATCAAGAAGGAGCGCTGGAGCAGAGGGCGCCCTCTTTCGGATATGGAAACAAGATAGACCTGATAAACAGGGAGGGAGTTCCTCCTCCTGGCTCATACGACCGCAAGAGCGATTTTGCCCTCAACCAGCAACGCAGAAGAGGCTTCAGCTTTGGCAATGATAAAAGGGCCACCTTTGACGGCTTCGACTTGGAAAACCCAGGACCTGGAAAGTACGACCGCGTTTTCAATAACTACTCTCGCATCTCCTTCTCCTTCCGCTCCAAGTATGAGGACCCCCTTGAGCGCCATAAAAATGTATTGTTTGGTTGACGCAGCAACTAGGACCCGGACAGTACCACTGCACGCCTGCTCTCACCTCCACAGGTACCTACTTTAACTCAAAGTACAAGGGATCTGGGTGTGGCAGGATCGGCAAGGCCAGTAGATTCGAAGATGAGCGCACCTTGCCTCCTGGACCTGGCAAGTACAACGATGGACTGACAATGAATCGCACTGGCACTTACTTCAACTCAAAGATTCCATCTAACTATGTCAAGAGCTTCCAGGGCACCTACCGCCAGCCGATTAATGACCCAAGCGAGACACCGGGACCAGGCACCTACTATGTCTTTTCATAGTTCGCAGCTAGAAACAAGTCGCTAGTAAAATGATGGTAATAATCTACATACAGCCACACATTTGATATAGATTGATGTATCAGGCAATATTTCTTTACTCTTGTTGTCCTCCTCGACTTCCTCCTCCATCAATTCCTCTAGCTCGCTGCCTTCCTCCTATGACTACTCTTCCTCGTCTTTGTTATGCGAGTTGATGTCTCTGCTGTCCTGCTTGCTGTGCCTGCTCTTGGCGGGAGGCGGCTTGTAGTCCAACTTAAGTCCTTCGCAAAAGAAGCGCGAATCGGAGCAGTTTATGCAGGTATAGCCAGTTGCAGAAATCGAACAGCATAAGTTCCATCAGTGAAATGTTAACTTCCTTTTCACCATATGTGAATGGGATGTAGCATTGCACTGCAAAGTCGCAGATGATGGGGAAATGCTTCACCTATCCTCCTGTGAAGGTGGGTAATTGAAAGGGGCCTGCTCCTGCCTTAGAGAAATACACCTTATGTACTTCCTCCCCATGCTACACCCAGCAGCCGCGTGCGATACGGGCGAAAAGCAGAAACTGTTCGTAGATCTTGTCGTTGACGTGCTCTCCCACATTCAGCAAAAACACTGCCAAAGCCAAATCTAGCGAGGAAGAAGCATGCAGTTTCACCTCTGCTTGGCGCATTAACCATAGGTGGCTCTAGAAGAGTTCCTTGGGAACCAGTTCCTTCTTTAGGCGGGATGTTAGTGCTACTCTTCCCGCCGCAGCCTCCCCTAATTAGCTCAGTAAGCGCAAGTCCTATTTTGAAGCAGTGCGTAAAGTGATCTCAGCGTATCCTCTTCAAACTTGGGCTTGTGGCGTTTAATGGGACCACTTTTGAGGGTGCCTTCTGGCTGTCTGCCTTCGTGCTTGTCTTGATGTGGGTATATAGAGCAGGGTAGGAGAGGTATCTTTTACCGCATCCGCACATGAAGTCGCGTCCCTCTTCGTCTTTGCGCGAGCGCCGTGATGTGACCTTGTCCAATTAGGCGTTGCCCTTCTCCTCCATTCTCAAATTATAAAACCCGGCCTATAGAGGTAAATCATTCAATATCTATCTATATTTTGCTATGTTTCTACCAATAACCTAAATTATCATCAGTTGGCCTTGCTATGTCTGATTGGCCTATTCAGCCACTTGGTGCCTTGGCTGCCAGACACATAAGCGAAATATAAATTATTCTGTGAATTAAATCAAAACAAATGAGTTTTAAACTATTGATCTTTTCCCTGCTGCTTCTGCTGGCCGTCTCGCTGCACCTCAACCACGAAAACAGCTCTGCTCCTACTTCCACGCCGTGCTCTCCGCCTGGAAGTTTCAACGCGTCGACGGGGAAGTGCGACTGCCAGAATGGCTCCATAGCCGACCCGGCCACTTCCAGCTGCATCTGTCCCAAGTAAAAACCCTTCCTCTCGAATAACCACTGCATCTCGTGCAATGCTCCCAGCTACTTTGATCCAACTAGACACAACTGCATCGAATGTCAGCCAGGCACCATCTATGACAAAGTTGCGGGAAAATGCGACAAGATACAATGCTCGAAAGGGAAGGAGCTGGACAGTAAGTAACTGGAGTGCGTATGTCCTAAGGATCGCCAATACGAGTACAACAATACCTGCAATGAGTGTCAGTAGGGCTATTTCTACAGCCAACGTGAAAAAGCCTGCCTGATTTGCGGACCAGGCGGTAAATACAACGCTTCTACCAAGGTCTGCGACTGCTTTGAGGAAAAGGCTTATTTCTGGAATAACAAGACCTGCTTGCTCTGCGTGCACCCATCTTTTTTTGATTTCAAGACCCTCACATGCGCCAAGTGTCCTAACAATCAGAGCTACAACATCAATACCCAGCTCTGTCAGGCTTGCCCTCCTGAATTCCCCCTCTTCAATGGATAATTTTGCGACAAATGTCCGGGCAAGCAGTTCTGGAATACGACAACTAAAAAATGCGAGAATTGTTTCTAAGGAGGGGAATTCAGCTCCCAAACGAATTCTTGTGAGTGCGCAGCAGATACTCCATACCAAGTATCTCCTACAAAGTGTATTGCTTGCTCGCCTCCCCGCTACTTCAACACCTCCACTAAGGCCTGTACTGACTGCGGAAAGGGCAAATAGTTCGATCCAACAGTCAGGAAGTGCGTCTGCCCCTCTACCAAGCCCTTCGAGGCTATCGACAGCTGCATTACCTGCTACCTGCCCAAGTACTTCGACTACCAGGACAAAGTGTGCAAAAGCTGCCAGAAGAACTTCCTCTACAATCCCAATCTGCAATCTTGCGTGCGTTGCCCAACTGACAAGCCAATATTCACCACTGACCGCTGCGAGCCATGCCCAGTCAATCTCTACTTCAACGTATCTATTGAAAGCTGCCAGGCCTGTTCTGGCGGCAGGAACTACAACAAGGAAAAAAACACCTGCTAATGTCCAGCATCCAAGCCATTTTTCACAGAGAAGGAGTGCATCGAGTGCTATTTGCCAAAATACTTTGATTTTGACAGCAAGCTTTGCACTTCCTGTCCCGCTCATACTATCTACGATTTGAATCTACACAAATGCACTCTATGTCCGTCCGAAAAGCCCTTCCTCAAGAATGATCGCTGCACCGAATGCCCTTCTGACACCTTCTACAACCGCACCACTTTTGCTTGCGAAACATGCAGCATCGGTCGCAAATATAATCCTGCCAAGGATGAGTGCGAGTGTGAGGATAAAACTCTCTTCTTCAATGGAACGCTGTGCACTGAGTGCTATCACCCACATTACTTTGATTATACCGATGACAAGTGCAAGATTTGCACTGACAACAACATTTACTCTCTCAAGGACAAGAAGTGTGTGCCATGTCCAGTTGAAACCCCCTACTTCAACGGGACTGAATGCGCTAAGTGTCCTGATGGTTCCATTTGGAACTCAACCAGCAGAAACTGCGAGACCTGTAAAGGTGGTATGATTGTCGTCGATGAGACCTGTCGCTGCCCCGATAAGCTGTACTGGAATAAAACCAACTGCATCTAATGTTATGCACCCAAGTTCTTTGACTTTTCCCAGCAAGCGTGCGTTTTCTGTCCCAACAAGCAGATATACGATGTTCTCTCCAAGAAGTGTGTCGACTGCCCGGCTGAGATCCCCTACTTCGACGGCAGCAAATGTACAGCCTGCGTCACTCCTTCTTATTTCAATATACATTCTAAGTCTTGCGAGACTTGTCCTCTTGGCCAAACATATAACAAGGCCAATCTTGTCTGCGAGTGCCAAAACAACTACTTCTGGGATAATAATGCATGTGTGGCCTGCTTCTTCCCCAACTACTTTGACTTTGGACTCAAACAGTGCCTCTCGTGCCCCCTTGGAAAAATATATGATATCTAGCTAAAGGCCTGCACAGCATGCCCTGAGGAAAATCCTTTCTTCGACGGTTAAAAATGCGTGGCTTGCAAAGATAATCAGTATTATGATGCAAAATCGAACACCTGCTTGTCCTGCCCTAGCAATAAGAAGTACAATAAGGCAGAAAAAGCCTGCGCCTGCCCAGAAGATGCTCCCTTCTGGAATGGAAATACCTGTATCCCTTGCTATTTGCCTAAGTATTTCGACCTGGACACTCTCACCTGCAAGGAATGTCCGTAGGGCCAGTACTTCGACGTTGGAGCCAGGGTCTGCAAGCCAAACTGATCATGCTATTATAAGGTTATTGCCAACCATACGGTTATCAGCATATTGTCTTGTAATTCTATCTTTGAGTAAATAATTTAAAGTAAGAGGATACTGCGGGCGGGATAAAGTGGAATAAGTGGATGAAAGTTTTATTAATTTGCAGTTTTCTATAATAAAATTTATTCAAAAAGTATATGATCAACCTCAAATCACTGGAAAGGAAAGCCAAAGAGACTCTCGAATATTTGAGCAATAATGATCAGTCTTTTTCTTGGAATGCAACAGAAAATGAATACCAGCCTAGGAGTATGGAGCTCAAGATCAAAAAGAACAACACTATACCCCTATAGAACCGCAATAAGGTTCGCATTTCTACTGCCGGGTTTACTGGCAAGAACATAAAGAATATCATCGTGCCGAGAGTGATTGTCTTCGAGGAGTGCCCGAACTCCATGAGGGAAATGACGGGAAAAAGCGTGCATCGGCGGGAGCCCAAAAAGAAAAACAGTTTATATAGCAACCGCACTCTTTGCCACATCGAATCGACTTCAATTGACCAAGAAATCGAAGGCATTGATTTTATGAAGTTCTGGGTGCGCCATCGCTTCGAAGAGAAGTCCATTGACTCCCTCGTCTCACGAATAGAGTCTAAACGTAGGCAGTTGCGCTAGCTGAGAGGATGATGATTTATATATAGTTTATGGGAGAGTTGTGATATATTGATTTGATTTTGAGTCAGTTATGATTTGGGAGGCAATTTGAAGTTGGCCTTTGAACCAGCGTTAATATTATTTTCTCAACTGAACATGACCAAATACAGAAACGCTCTGTCAAAGGCCAACAATAAGCCTGCTAAACTGCTTGAGCCGCAACAGCCCAAGCAGGGCATCCAACCGCCGCTCGAGAAGACCGCCCCAGCGATAGTCAACAAGCAAAGTCGATTGCATCTCCTTCTGCCAAGTCCAAGCCCAGCGTAAAGAAGGCCGCCCTCTGCTTCAGCCGCATTCACTTCAAGCTGAACCTCAGGTTTGAGACCCTCTTCCGGGCTCTCGCCATCTTCAAGGCCTACGACCAGCTCCCGCCATAAAGCAAAAGCGACATCCCCCAAGAATACCTATTGGCTGTCTGCATGTTCCTTGCCATGAAGTACGAGGAGATCTACCCGCCTGAGCTCAGAGAGGTCATGCGGATCATAAAATCGAACATTTGGCTGGACATCGGGGAGTACAGATAGCACGAAAAAACAGTACTTGTTGCTTTGGATGGAGACCTGGACATGCCTACACCCTACACCATCATCGACCAAATGATCCTCAACCAGGATAAGTCTGTCTACCTCCATGCTTATTACCTATTGGAAGTGAGCCTTTCCCATGAAAGTTTGGCGGCTTTGGACTTCAAATAGCTGTGTCTTGGAGTGGTGTACATCATGACCACGCTGGGAGACTTCCTGAAGGGAAGAAAGAGCGTGGGGACTTCTGAGGAGCGCATTCAGGAATGGGCAGCGATGATCATCAAAGCCAGATACATGGCTATGAGAACGAGTCCGTCATCTACAAGAAATATACTCATGAATCCTACCTGGGAGTGGCCAACAAGTCCATCTTCATTCAGAATACGTGATCATTGCTACTATTTTTATACATTTCGCTATTATACCCGCTTCAAATGGAGAATGGAGTGCAAGTGCATATCAGTTGTCCTGCAGAGTCATTATGGACTCAATCGAGGCGATGAAGACGTTCAGATAGTAGCCGGAAATGCAGTTGAGACAGTTTGTTGTTGTAAACCGCTCCACTATTCTCAGCTCCTCGTAGATGCTCTTGCTGCCATTTTTGACTAGTAGGTACATGACAATCGAAGAAAGATTATCGGGATCCAGGTCAGGGGCATCTTTAGATAATCCTTGATAGTAGCGTTGGATGTCTTGGTGATTTCCTTGGAGATGTTTATGATAGTCTTCAGCTTGGTAATGGGAGTGCCATTCTTGCAAAGCTAATTAACTAGCTTGAGGCTTTAAGCATAGGGCTGCACGTAACCATTCTCTTCCATGCTTTTGTTGATCTCTGACTCGTTAGGCTGGTGTCTTGGAGAGTGAACTTAGAACTAATGCCAAAGAAGTAGGTGGGTTTGCGCTGGAAGTGAAGCAGCTGCGATTCAAACAGTTTTATCTTCTGCTCATCGGTAAAGTTTATAGACTTAGGAGGAACCGCTTGAGCTTGGTGCGTTTAAACATAATGCTCATAACAAGGTTGTAGATATTTTCGTTTTTGATGAGTTTTCCGCATTCGAAAGTGGCCAGCTGTCGCAAGTCATACACCTCCGTGATGACTGAAACCATGAACTGCACAAAAATGGAGACCTCATCGACTATCGTATCGAAATCATCAAGCGGCAATTTATAGAGGTAGTTGCAGAAAGAGCTGTAGAGAGGCTTGAGAAAGCCGCCATATGAGTGCTCTTGGAACATCTGCGCCCATTTCAGGAACAAACGCAAGGATTGCGAATACTCCTCTCTGTTTATATCTTGCCGGTATATGATGTTGATCTGCACCACCAAGGACTTGTTCTGCTTCATGTTGTTTTGAAAAGAATCAGTAGGATCTTACACGATGTTCTAGTTTGCCTATTCACCAAACAGATCCGCTTCGTTCTCAAGGATAAGGCATGATCCTTTGATTTATTACTCCAAATTTTAGGCAATGCTGTGCGAAGACCGCTTCAGAATTGAAGCTTTTATGTATGTTTCGTCTTTTCGAGATCTACAGGATGCCTGGGTTGTACAGGTACCTTACCTGCATCTGTTAAATCTCTGGAAGAAGGTGCTGTGCGAATCCGTAGTTTTTAGATCGCTGAGATGCTGCTTAATGGAGGCGATAAGTCGTTGCTTCATGGGGAAGAATGTACGTTGCAATCGTTGATGACGCGCAATTATGGATCGAGGGGACAGATTCCCATATGCAAATTATAGTAATAAAGTCCGATTAAGTGAGAATGATGGTGATTGAGTGAGTATCATGAGGCTAGACGCTGTCTGCCTTCTCCTTAAGATGCTCGTGCTGAACGATCTTGGCGACGATAGCCTTAGCTGTCTGCTGCTCGGTTAGGGAGGGATCGAGATGGTCGAGGTAAATGTTGTCTGGATCCATTAGATAAACGCGAGTGGTGTGATCAATCTCATAGCTTCCCTTCTTCGGCCCTTATTAGTAATAGACTCTGTTGGTCTTTATCTTGAACTTCTTTAAGCATTCCTTGAGCTCTATATCGTCTCCGCTGCTCCCAGTAACTCCGATGATGTTCTTGCCGAATTCTGAAAGGTATGTTTTGAGGACTTTTGGACTATCCCTTTCGGGATCTACTGATACAAAGACCACTTTCAACTTCATGTATGCACCTTCTGGGAGGTTTCTAATGATTCTGTAGACGACGAGAGGTAGTAGAGAGTACTGGGGCAGATGTCAGGGCATGAGGCATATCCGAAGTAGATAAGGTAGTAGTTTCCGTTCAGGTTTCTGCTCGAAAATGCCTGTCCCTCTGTATTGATTAACGTCCAATCGCCGCCGATTAGTGTTTCCTTATGCTTTAGCTCCTTCAAGCCAGAAATGTCCTCTTCAGAGTATCCAGGTTCTCACTACTTTTCCTGCTGGCTGAGTAGTACATGTAGGCGAGGCCTCCTGCTAGCACTAGCATTCCTGCAATACCAATTTTGGTACTCCATCGTAGGTCTTACCTTACATTTCGTCTTCGGAGGGATTAGCTTTTAGATTTTTCTGTTCCTGCATCATCCAGGCTTCGTGCTTGTTGCGAGGTTGTCCGCCTTTGTTATCAGAGAACGGCGTGGCGAGGAAGTGGTAGCGAGGGAGTGGGGCGGGTGATTATGGAGATGCGGGATGCGCTGAGAGTTGAGGAGATGATTCTCTTAATCATGTTAATAATAAATGTAATTGGGATGTTTATTATAGGCAATGCCCATCGGAAGAATAGAATATCTAAGCGATTAATTCGCGTAAGTATCGATAATTATATGGCTAACTGTTTATGTTAGGCGTTATTCTTATTTGCAAATAGTTTAGCTGACTTTTGCCTCGTAATTGGTGGGGAAGCGGGTGTTAATGCCTCATATTTTGGATTTTATAAAAGTAATAAATATTTTGTAGCCACATGCCTCCCAAGAAGAAATAAGAGAAATAAGACCAGAAGATCCTGTGGGGTAGGCCTGCCAACACCCTCAGAATGGGTATCGTTGGACTTCCCAACGTGGGCAAGTCCACCACTTACAACGTGCTTTCTAACCTCAACGTCCCAGCTGAAAACTACCCCTTCTGCACCATTGACCCCAATAAGGCAGTCGTACCAGTCCCTGATGAGCGCTTCAGGAAGCTTGCGATATGTATCACCAAATCTGAAGTCTCTGCAGTGCTCCAGATTGTTGATATTGCCGGTATTGTCCGAGGAGCCTCAAAGGAGAAGGCCTGGGCAACCACTTCCTCAGTAACATCAAGGATGTCGATGGCATCTACCATGTAGTCCGTGCCTTTGAGGACGAAGAAATCACTCACACTGAAAACTCAGTCGATCCCCTCAGAGATATGGAAATCATCAACTCAGAACTCGTGCTAAGGATTTGGAGTATGTGACTAACCGGTTGGAAGACGTGGAAAAGGTCATAAAACGTACTAATCCAAGGACGCAAGATAAGAGAAGGAAATTTTGGTGAAGGTTTGGACCTACTCCAAAATAACAAGTGGGTGCGTCATGGTGACTGGAGCAACGCTGAAATTGCAATCCTTAACACCCACCGCCTCATTACAGCCAAGACAGTGGTCTACCTGGTTAACCTTAGCGAGGAGGACTTTGTCAGCAAGAAGAACAAGTGGCTTAAGAGTATTAAGGAGTGGATCGACAAAAACGTCCCCGGAGAAATCATCCCCTACAGCGCTGAGCACGAGCGCAAGGAACTCGAAAATAAGGACGAGAAGAAGCGCACCATGATTCCCAAGATCATCAAGGCCGGCTACAACGCTCTCGACCTTATCTACTTCTTCACCGCCGGAACTGACGAGGTGAGGTGCTGGACCATCCGCAAACTCACTAAGGCGCCCCAGGCAGCAGGAGTCATCCACACAGACTTCGAAAAGGGCTTCATTTGCGCAGAAATTATGAAATACGACGACTTGATGGCGCTTGGAAACGAACAGGCAGTGAAGGCTGAGGGAAAGTACGTACAGAAGGGAAAGGAGTATGTTGTGAGGACGGAGACATCATTTTCTTCCGCTTCAACGTGGGCAAGGGCAAGTGATTGATTGTGGAATAAATCGTAATAGAAATGGTAGGGTGATATATAATAATTAAGTTGTTGAAATGATGAAGATTCGTAGGACACCTTCAGAGTCATGAGAATAACTTACGTGCTGACCTTCAACAACCACCCATCCCATGTCCGGCCTCTTTGCGCCATCATCGGATGTCCAGAAATAAAAGCATTGTTTTGATGATCATACATACATCAGGCCAGTAGAGGGCGTTTGACTAATGTTTTGTCTTTTTTGAAGAAGTAGCCTCTCCTATCCTTGTCCTATAGCCACTGCAGTTCCTTTTTATATTTTCCTTGGCCGACGCTTTTAAGTGCTCCTGATAAAGCAATATGAGAAACTGATTTTAAGGTAGATTTCAATCCTCCATCTGGACTTCTTAAGATTTTGGACCAAAGGGAAGGCTTATATTGTTTAATTGTTCCTGGATGGTGAGTTTTTGCCGATCTTCGGATATGGCCCTGTATTAGTCTACGCTCTAAATGACAGAAAAACCTTTGATTCTGCCTGCTTATGATTGCGCTTGGCTAATTTTCGTTTGTTTTCTATCTGTTTCTTCCACCCGCATTGATAATCTTCTAACTTTGTCCTCAGCTTTGCCATGCTAAACTGTTAAGACGTGTGCGGAGAGTGGGCTGGACGTTGATTTTCCTTGATACTAGTATCAAGAGGTTGCTTTTGCTTCCTGGGAGTGGCTGGAGTGCTTTCTAATTTGGACCTGCTTGTGTTCGTGGTGAGATGGAGGGGCGAAAAGTATCTTACCACTTCTTCCTTTGTCAATACTCGTGGGTGTCTTAAGAGTGGAGTTGGTAGAGAAGTATGTCAGTTTGGTCCCTTGGTAGCTGACTAAACTAATCGCTTTTTGCGCTCCAATCTCAGACTGATGTCTGGATCTCCTTGTATCCCACTACCTCGTAGTTCCTCTTATCCTCCATCTCCAGCTTCCTAAGGCGAATCTCGAAATTATTGGTAAAGATATTTTGGTTGGTATTCGGTTGGTTCTCCTTCTGGGGAGACTCTTCCTTGGTGATGGGAAGCTTCTTCATGGTGGGGTAGCGCGTGAAGGAGATGGCCAGATGATAGTTCTTCTTGATCTTGCTCATGGGAAGAAATAAGTAATGGCTGTTCCAGAGGTATAGTATATTATGTATGATAATATAAGCGTACTCAATCAAAACTCGGTTTGAGGCTGTCGTCAGGCCTGATCTATTTTTGCATATGGGCACTTGATCTTTCTCCTGTTCCTGTTTTCTTGGACAATGCGGTTGTGGGCGTTATCGGATATGAGGTGGCCACATGCTAACAATTTGGATGCTTCGTTGCTGGAGTGCACCTCTTTGGTAACTGGGCAGAAGAATAAACTATGGTATTGATAGTCCCTATCAATTTGACTGAAAAGGAAGAATAGGGGATCCTTTTTATCGTTAGCTTTTCCTTGCCGCTCCAGACCAGCTTCATCATCCTCATATACTCCTCCATAATCTTTTGCGAGCAGCTGTATACGATGGACAAGCTATTAAACTTGGGCAAGTTGTTTTGCTTCATATACTGGTCGAAAAACTCCTCAGCCAGTCTCTATAGTTAGCAGGAGAGTATTCAAATATTTTATACCTTTCATTCAGCTTCTCTTGAAATTTGGGTCCTACATGCCCTATCCGTCCCAGAATTTGTTTATTCTGAAGAAGATATGGAGAGAAGCTTCTCCATTTCTTCCTTCTTGTCTTCAAAAAACTTTCCGAACGAGCCCATGTAATAGCTAAGGATTTATTATGAGTTTCCGCCTTAAATCAGGCCTAGCAAGTGCATTAGCTTTAGGTCATACTCGAGCAGCAGTTGTGAGTCTCGTAGAGCCGTTCATTTTCGCACCATTTGATGGCCTCAATCAGTTGCCCTTTCCTAATGCTTTCTCTCAAGTTATGGACTAGCGAAAAAGGCCTGATGAGTCGATTCTAGTTTCCATGTCTTTCCAGACTCCAGCGCACTCCCACTCTCCCTTTCGCAAGTAGTTCTCCACAATTAGTTCCTCCAGGACTTCAAAATCCTGTGGCCTATTGAGATACCCTCGGAAGAAGCGACTGATCTTTTCGTCTGCCTCTTTGTGTTCTAGCTGGTGGGAGGGCTGCTAGCTGTTGGCTCTGCGACTATAGCGGGAGGAGGCGACTCCATTCCTGCCATTGTTGGGTGTCTGCACTTTGCGAAGGAGGTTAGAGAGTTTGCGATAGTGGTGGACGAAGTGCTCCCTGACGGTTTTTAGGGGCTTGAGGGCAAGTAATTCGCGGTTGAGATGGGCGATAACTTCGCGGGTGTCCTGTCCGGACTGGGCTGCTCTTTCGGCCTGCGAGTAGAGCTCGATGAAGCGGTCGATGCACCCCTCGATGCGGTGGTAGATGGTGCGTAGTTTCTCCTGCTGCCAAGTGCACTGTTCCTCAAGCGAGGGACCCTATTCTTATTTCATGAGTATTATATGAAATGAGGGGTTCGGGTGTATGAGCAAGCATACAGAATGGAGCGTGGTGTAATAGCAAATACAAACAATCAAAGCTCTTGGATAGCTAGTAAGAGATGGGAGATTTATGGATAATCGGATAGATATAATGAATTCTGCAAGGGTTGATAATTTAAATAAGTTATGATGCAACCCGTCATCACCCTCAATCCGCAACAACATCGCAATCATATCTCAACAACGAAAAAAACGGGCTGTCGGGTTGTGCAATGAAGAGGACGCCATTTGGTCTGATGTCTTCGCTGTAAGATGTCTTTTTTGGTTTGTGGTGATGAGGAGTTCGTGGTTGATGTTGTTGATGTTGAGTTGTTAAGTAAAGTGATTCTCTGTTGGATAATGTGTAATTATTGTGATGGATCACTATTGTTTGCGCTATTAGGAGATAACCTAATAACTTTGCTCCTGCTTGATGGCAGGAGGAGAAAAAGTAAGCTTGGCTGCCTGCTTTGCGCTTTGAGCTCGAGTTTGTCTTCTCTCGCACTGGCAGATTTGCATCTAATCCAGCTACAGCTGCCCGAGGGCACTCAGCTGCAAGTCCCTTCCACTCTGAGAAGTAGTATGATCCAACAGATTATCCATGAATCTTGTTTACAAACTATTAAAATCAATGTTTGTGGTTTTAGACCCAATGGAGGTGATGACTTGGAATTGAGGAAGCTGTCCTTGAGATGAGCTAACCATTTCCCCATCCTGTGCGGTGGGTGTGATTTCTCTGTAAGTAGCAATCCTCCTGGTGGTGTTCCTCCAATTGCGACTCTGCAAGCGTAGGTCGAACTGGTAGGACTTGAGGTGATTGCGGTGGAAGAAGACAATGGTCTTGGCTGTGGAGTAGTTGATGTCCACCACCCGAGCCGCCTTCATCTAACATCTAGTACCTATTTAATGGAACGGCGCTCCTTCAGCACCAGGTTCAGCAAGTGGAACTTCTGCTGCTGCGATATCTTGTTGTACTTGTAGAACAATCCACCCTAGTTGCTTTTAAACTACATTAATAATATCACCACCACCATCCAACTCCACAATATATACGCCCATCAACACGCCCACCAACCATATCCAACCCCTCCCTTACTAACATATTCCTGACGCGCTCCCGTCCAGGCCCGCCCTCCAATAAATTAAAGTTAAAATAAATTGAAAATTACATTAATGGGGCTTTGGAAGTTGACCCTAATTCACCTGCCTTCAAAATACAACTAATTAGTTTATTAATCCAAATTTCAGGTTTTTTTATCTTCCGCTTCACTCAACATTTTTGGTGCTTCCCTATCGGAACTGTGGCTGCGTGCGGATGCTGCCCCCTGCATCATTCTTACCGGATATAAATAAAATTAGTGCTGGGATGAATTTATCGTCGCCGTCCCACGAATACTTCCTCAAGGAGTTCATTTCGGCCGCCAAGATACCCAACAAACAGGAGAGAGGGCAGGTGCGTGACCAATTCAAACAGAAATTGACCCATCACATCAACATGCTGCACTTCAACCAACTCCGCGAAGACCGCTTCGCACTCGCCCAACAGGCAGCCCTTCAAAAACAGACCGACTCCCTGCAGCGCACCAAACTATTCCTGCAATTGAAACAGCAGAAGGCGCAGACCAACAAGGCCCACAGTCTCCTCGAACGAAGCAAAAAAGCTGAAGGAGACCTTCCAGGTGGGAAAGAGTAGTCGGATAAAACGGCAGAAGTACTAGCGCTAACTCAAAGAGGCGAAATAAGTCATCAGGCTCTGGAACGAGAAATTGTCATAGTCAAGCGTAAGAAAAAACGAGCATTTGGAGGATCTTACCAGGAATCTAAAGCAGAAGATGTAGCTGAAGGAGAAGAGAATAATGACGCTACGCCTGAAGGGTGATAACAGTCCCTCAGTTAAATCCCGAGCATTTCGACTCCCTCAGGACTTCACCAAAACACACCACCCGCAAACAGTCACGCGTCTCCACTGAAGGCTTTCTTTAGCGTAAGAAGAAGCAGGAGGAACAAATGCTCAAGGAGTCCATCATCCGCACCGTTGGTAAATAGTAACGCATCAATCAGGCCCGATACATGCGCCACTACCTTCAGGAACGCAAACGCAAACAGCACTTCGACAAATAAGAGATCCTAAAAGCCATGCACGATAACAATATGAATGCACTCAGAGGCACCCAACAGTAGCGCAGCCAAATGATCGAGAGAAGGCTAAGCAAGGATAGAGAATTATAGGACCGGCCTAAGAAGCAAAGAGGTAGCCTATCAGTGAAAGCTGTCATTAATGGCTTCGGAGACAGAGAAGAAGAAATAGAAACTAACTAAGTGCGAATGAAAAATCGCAATTACGGAAAACTGATGACTGAGAAGCTGAAGGACATCTCCATCATCATGCGTAAGCACAGACGATAGTTCTGATTTATTATGATTTTCCCTTCATGAAGTGCTATGATGTATGAATCACTCTGTAGCGGTCTGTTGGTCTTCATTTTCTTGATGATTTCTTGAGCTCGAAGGGGTAAAGCTTCCAAGGTAAAGAGCTAGGTCCATGGCCTTGTTGCTGTATTCGTATGTGCCAAATTCCGTAAACTCGATGCCGTGCTTGTTGAGTTCAGGGTGTTTCTTCAGGTGGGTTTTAGCTGAGAGATCTCTCGGTATGTCTTCTGGCAGCGTGGATGGGGCATTTCAATTTTTTGCGATCCAGAGCCACTCCTTCATCGTACTCCTTCTTTATCTTGAAGATGTCCATGAGGATCATCACCTTTTCCTCTTCCTTCATGTCCTCTAAGTCGAAAATCAAGTACTAATTGCTTTTCGGAACTTTTATGTGTCTGCTAGCTGCTGTGCCGAAGGCATTGCGAAATTTATGATATCGTCAGCATCTTGAACCTCTTCGCGTTCGGTCACCTCGCCAACCACCGACTTATCATCTGGCTTAGGGTCTCCTGTTTCTACGACCTTGATATTATCCTCATTGACAATTCCTTCAAAGTAGTTGCGGAGGGACTTGGCGTCCTTGTTGGTAGTGATGATGAGCTTTTCATCTTTGATTTAGTTGGTGAGCATCCACTTGGGCTATCCATTTTCGTGCTTGAAGAATTTGTATTTGATGGCCCTCTTGAACGCGATTTAGAGCGTGCCACGTTCCTGGTTAATGCTTAATTCCACTTTGCTCTCGGTGGTGCGAATTTCCAACTTGTATCGCACCTGCTCTTCCAAGTAAAACACAGTGATTGACTTCTCTTTTTGAATGTTCTTGAGAGACAATGGTGGCTTGTCATAAACCTTTCCTTGAAAGACTAGCTGGCGAACTTACAAGTCCATGGGTTTAAATTGAGACGGAGCAGGACTGGGTGTGGGATATTGGAAGTTGCGCTGTTTTGAGCTGTGAGTGAAGGAACTGGCGTTGGAGGTGGTTGTTCGGGGCGGCGCACTGAGGGGACTGGCTGTGAGACGGAGCCATCTTTCTTGCGGTCATTAAGGTAGCTATCGACGTTGAGCTTGATCTTGTTTACCTTGGAGTCAATGCTGTTTGAGAACATTAAATATTATGACAAGATAGTGGCCCAATGAGCGCTTCTATATGGTATGCTAATTTTAGTAGATATGAAAGTCTGAAAAAGTATAAGCGATGCAGAAAGTTGAGTCAGTTTTGAGAAAAATAAGAGTAAGATCAGAGTGGTTCAGGGCTCGTCTGGTTCCGCGTAGACTTCGTAGAGTTTTGCTTCTAGCTCTTGGTAGTCCTCCTCGCCAACAAACAAGTTGTAGTCCAGTTTTTGGAAGAGTTCAAGCTCCAGCTGGTGAAGATGGAGGGCATTGACCCCACCGGCGAACTCAAAGGCCTTGTTGTCGTAGTAGAAATCGTCCTGGAACTTGGCCGCCAAGAGCACTGCAGCAAGCACCATCTTGTGAGCGTTAAGACGGTTGAGACTGAACTCAGGCTGACTCATGTTGTAACGGTCGATGTACACAATTGCGATCACCAGACACTCAGGCGAGAATTGGGTGTACTTGTGGAGCCGGCGTAAGAAATCGACGAGGGGGATAGCTGGCGGTGAGGAAGAGTTGAAGATGGATTCGCATGGACTGCCCTCCTGTTCGATAAGATCCTCTAGAAGATCGGCAGTGAGGATCATGAGTTCTTCCACTCGCACGTCCACCGCCAGCGCCTACTGCAGCGACTTTAGATTATCCATTATCAAATCAATATCTCAATATCACCACCCGCCTTCCCAACAGTTCACTTCACCACCGACCCAAAAATTAGATGAGAGCAAGAGAGAACGACCAGGAAGTCTATCGCCTTAGATTTGACTGCAAAAATTCAGGCGATCATTTTGAAAACCCTCAGCTTGTGGACGATGGCCTGGAGGTGCTGCTCGGTTATGCTCTTGGCCGGCCTGCCCTCCACGATGGCTTAGATCTGTGACTTCTGGTGGAAGTATTCGATGTCCTTGTTGGCGTTGATCAGCAGCAGCTGCTTCATGGTGATGAGGTAGTCGAGAAGCACTATCCTCTCGTCTCTCCCCTCTCCTTCAGGCTGCCCGATCACTTCCCGATACAACTTTCCGATTTCTACTGCCAGTTCCCCGTCGATTCCTGCCAGTGCGTCTTCGTAGGCCACTGCTGACTCTCCGTTGAGTACTTGGGCGTACTTGAGGACGTATTGGTCCACCACTTCTTCGATTCGCTCAAATTCTCTGGTCCTGCGATAGATGGTGGCGTGCCGGGGAGTAATGAGACGCAGGTGCTTGAGGTCACTCAGTTTTCCTGCCAGCAACGCCCGCATCTGCTCGCGCAGTCTGGGAGAACCTTCACCCACTGCAGCCATCCTCTCCAACAATTTGTAGAAGAAGCGGCAGAGATGCACTTGACTCAGTAGCTGGCTTGACGTCTTCTTGTGGTCTGGAGCCCAATCCCCCATGCGTGCTACCGTCCTCGCAAGATGACCCAGCTTATGCTCTCCCAATCTTTCAAGCACCAGTTCTCCCTCTCCTTTTTCTGACCTTTCGAACCGCTACATTTTTTCCACTCTTTCCACTTTATCCGCCCTGTCGTTGAGTTATCCGATGCGCTCAAGTCCGTTACCGTTGGCGCTTATTTCTCCAGTTCTGCTAATTTTGCGGAAGGTTTTGGGAGCAGTCACTGTGTTTTTGCCAGTGGTGTTAAATTATGGACGCTCCTCATGGTCGTGGCTGACTGCGCGTGTGCGGAAGAGAGAGTTTGTGCGCTGGCCTGTAGAATGCAAGCTGAGTGGCTCAGCCGCTGTGCTTTATCTTCCCTCATCGAAGAAAGTGATCATTTCTTCGGGAGACATGCGCTGGGTAGGATTGATCTGCAATGCCTTCACCAAAAAGGCAGAAGCTGTCTTTGAAACGCCCACGGGCAGGATACTCTTAATTGAGATAGCCTTTATCTGCCTCTTCAGGTCGGCTTCTGTTTTGGCTCTCCAGGGAGTGTTTCCAGTGAGCATCTCGTAGAATATGACTCCGATGGCCCACACGTCGCTCTTGGGACTGTAGATGTTGTCATTAAGAGCCTCAAGGGGCATGTATACTGGGGACCCTACGTTGTAATTGCTGTGTTTTTTAAGGTCTTGGCTCCTAACTGCAAAGCCAAAATCGGCTATCTTCACATCCTTCGCGCTGAAGAAGATGTTGGCTGGCTTCAGATCGCGATGCACGATTCCAAAGCGGTTTATTCCCTTATAGCCATTGATGATTTGGGTAAGCAATTCAGTAGCTCTTGCTTCCGATAAGTGGCGATGTTCCTTGATGAGTTTGGCAAGGTCTCCGCCGTCGCAGAGTTCAGTGACGATGCAGGTGTGCGACTTGAGGGGGATTACTTCGTGCAGTTTGATCACATTCTGCAGGTCCGAGAGCGTCTTCAGTACGTCGATCTCATTGGAAAGCAGTGTTTTATGCACCTCTCCTTTCACGTTCTTCATGTCGATGAGCTTCAGGGCAATAGCCTCGCCTGTGTTCACTCAGACTTACCAGTAGAGTCATTGCACCCGCGGTACACCACGCTCGAGTACCCCTTGCCGATGACGTCGCGAGGCACGTATGAGTACTGGCCGATCTTTCGTCTCACTTCCGGAAGGTTTTATGAACCCTTCATTCTATAATTTTATTGCGGACAAGCGAATGTCCCAGAAAATGATCATCTATTTTACCCATATTAAAGCAACAATCATAATTCTCCCTTAGTCAACTGAAGCTCAATAAGTGGTGGTTAATGCCAATAGATGTTTTTGTCATTTTGGATATTACTGTCAATCTAAAGATATGGGATGATGATGATCAGATTTCAGGGTATTCTGAGGCAAAGCTGGAGTTGGCGTCCTTGGGGTAAACTGGTTGTCCGACTGGCACATTTCTGTATCTGTTAATGGGCTGGTGAGATTCGAAGCTTTCAGTGGTATTGATAGGCACTCTCTGCATCTCAACTTCTTGTCTTGCTTGCCTTCCTTGCCTCATCTGTCTGAGCCTTTCGATTTCAGCTTCATGGAAACGGATCTGTGCCTAGACTGGGCTCTCAACAGGTTGTTGTCGGCGGATAAAGGAGTCATGAACTCTTCCCCTGACAGCTGCAGCAGGGACTGGCTGGACTGGCTGTGGGTAAGGTCTTCCCATTTGAACTGGCTGGACGGGAATAGAGGGATAAGCGTGAGGATGGACGGGCATAGGCTGGTTGAGAGAGTAGAGGTAAGGTTGCTGTTGTACCATCATTTGTTGTTGCTGTTGGGCTTGCATCATTCTGTTTCTGTTTCTGATGCGTTTGGCCTTGCAGAACTTGAAGATAATGACTGCCAGGACTGCAGTACCGACCATCATGCCGACTCTGAAGATCTTGTTGTAGCGTCTCCTCTCAATCCTTCTCTCCTCGCGCTCCTCCTCAGTCAAATCATTTCCGTATTCTTCATCTACATTGTCGCAAAATTACATTCTGGCTCAGCCATCATCTCTTCCTCATGGTGACCACCGTGTTTAAGTTCTTTTTTATGCTTTTTGTGGTGTGGTTTGGGCTCAGGGTGTTCGGGAAGGATATGTGGGGCAGGCTCGACAGTGACAGAATCTATCTCCGCTTGTGTGAAAGGAGCGTAGACACCTTGGGGAAGGTTTTCCTGGGTATAGCTGGTAGCTGCGAGGGCTGCCAGCAGGACAAGACTAACAAAAACTGTCTTCATGATTGGAAATATATATGAATTGAGGGATTATTGATGGCTATTAATCATACTCCACCGCAAAATATAGGCGCATGCACAATTGACGGTTATTGCATTATCAATATTCCGAATGCTTCATTTTCATATATCCAATCCTCAATTGATGCTTTTTTCTAATTGAAGCAGCATTATGACCGGGGTTGGGGTTGGGGTTGGGGTTGGGGTTGGGGTTGGGGTTGGGGTTGGGGTTGGGTTGGGGTTGGGGTTGGGG
>NW_022205180.1:0-10291 GCF_008831285.2 Nymphaea colorata
GTATTATTTTTGCATCAAATCATGATTATGCGAACTTTTTGTCTTTGAATTAAGGGTATTTAAGTATATTGCAAAGATCTGTGAAATAGCTCAATATACTATTCCTATCTTTATTGCTAAGCTAAAAAGAAGCTTGCATAAGCTTGACCTCAATATAGCAGGAGATTTACAGTTTATCAATTCTTTTTAGATCTTTTCGTAACATTTTGAATATAATTTTAAAAATCTTCGCGTATGTTTTATCACTCGACACGTTTGTAATAATGATCATGTTTCTTGCTATTGTAATGTATCTTTAATTAGCTATTATGATAATAAGCGTTATTTTTGTGGAAAACTTCAGGCAAGGACACATTTTTTCTTTATATTTTTTGATAAATTGTATGGCGTAATCTTTAATAATCGGTAGATTTAGTGGGTCAATATAAAAAACTAATGAAGATATTAATGATATTGACGGCTATTATCCATTATTTATTGAAGCATAAGATAGATTTCTCCACTTATTCTTATTGTTGTAATATGCTTGTAAAATTATTATTTTGGTATTAATCACTTTTTTAATCATCTTAAATGAAGATATCTTATACTCGATTAAACCGGATTACTTTGTTCCTAAAGTAAATCTTGAAATTTCTTCCTTCTTTGAGATGGCTGAATTGTAAATGAAAAAAGTATATTTAGCATATGTTCTTCTTCCTGGTTTCTATAGTAAGCCACATAATATGAAAGAAAAAAAGGTAAGAAAACTAAGAAGAACAATATAATAATCTGTCTATATGATCTAAGAATAGGTCAATTGACTGGATATCTCTTTTGAATTCATTTTTAATTGAATAATCTTCTCATAATAAATCATATATGTTTCAATTGTATGCAATAATGCCTTACCTTAATTTGTTTTATTATTCATCATTTTAATTATATGGCAGAAAACAAAGAATGCTTATCCTTATGGTATTCTCATCTTATATCTTTTACTTTATTATTTATTTAATCGACCAAAATTTCTTCTCAGTCTGATTTAGCTGCATTCCTTAGATATATATCCAATTCTTGTTGAGTTATCCATGAAACTTAGTAAGTTATCAAAATTGTATTGTGTTTTGTATTTTTCTTTGGTGAATTCAATCCCAATCACAAACTCAAGATGAGGGTCATCTTCTTAATGAATGATAATGGAGATAATGACACTCATGTAGGCTTAAATGAGTTTTTCTGTGAATGAGCTCCAATATGACAACAGTCTGGATGGAGTGCTTCATTATATTGACTTTGGTCTCATTCTACAAATCCAAAGAGAGAGAAAAGATGCTTAAAATGACATCCTATATATTTGAAAGGAAGTTTGATCTCTGAATGCTTGGCATAAGCCGTGCAAACTTTGATTTTATCTTCAAAGTATTTGATTCCCATTTATTTTTATGAATTTATCACATTCAGGACATAAATTTCTTATCGTAGTTCTAGATGATCTGTTCATTGGTAAGGTTTTCCACATTTGGAACTCTTTCTATTTCGGATTGTTGAAACTAAATGTTCTTAGAGATTTATCAAGTAATATCTGTGAATAAATAGTATTATTAGCTTGAGGAGTCGTATCGTTTTTGGCAACGTTTTTACAAAAATCCATTTATGATAAAATGTTATGCTTGTCATACAGATGCGAAGGAAAAGTCATCTAGAACATTTTTCGGAAAGATATTGGGAAAAAATTAAAAATTTTTTAGGGAAATTTATGTAAGTGATTGAAAATTCGATACCAAGGTCTTCGACTGGGTCTTTGAAATGCACGATCGTAAAGAATGCTCTTAAGAAGTATCAGCTTTTGGATTTAGTAATACTATCCTTTTCTTAGAGATATTGAATGTTTTCTATTATCACCTAAGGTCTGATATCTGCTGAACATCCTATTAAAATCTTGTATGGATTAAACAGGCGTAGGCATCATTGTAGTAAAGATCTATGAAGGCAGGCCTCTAATTCATAAATAATTCCCCCATCTATTTGAACAATAATTCACAGTCCCCACAAAATTTGTAAAAGTTTTCTATCCGATGTTTTGACTTATGGTGATGTAAGACCAAATCAAGAAAGACATATCGTTGAATGAAGGGCTATAGGCAATGTTTTGAGGCTTTATGTCCTTGTGAACGATATGAAGCTGATGCAAAGATATAAGCTTCTCTTTAAATCTTGGAAAGGTGGACTTTATTGGCTGGTCGAACTCACAATACTCCATACTGAATATATGAAATCGCGGAATAAAACGATGTCGAAGCCGTAAAGCTTGAGCAGTTTTGGTCCGATATTGAGAGCAGACGCTATCTTCAGGAAAAATATTCTTTGATGACTGACCTAAAGACCTTTTGAAATTGTCTTCGTTTATTTGGGTTCGCTTGAGGGCAACTTTTTTTGATTGAGGTGGCATTATAGACTTATCCGAAACTTCCTGCTGATATCAAATCCAAACATCCTGATGGACTCTTCATTCAACATTAATAGCATCTATGCTTAAGCTAAAGTTCCATACTAAACATTCAGCCTGATAGCTTCATAGTTTTCAGTTCTTTTCTGGAATTCAATTTCCATATCTTTTTTATATGAGCTTTGGTCATAGTAAATTTAATGACGCTTCCACAAATAGTCAAAACTTAAGAGTATGAATTACCTTACTGTTTGAATAGCAATTCATCAATAATTTAATTAAAGTTGTAGCTCTCATTTGTTTGGCTAAGATTGATTAAGCTAAAGTATTAGCTGGCCAGATTTAAGGTTGTCGGTTATGTCAATCTTGATAGATTATTCTCCGAAATGAAAGCCTCTTCATAAGAGAGGTTTTTGTGTTAGCTTTAGGACATTAGGTGTTTCAAGTTTATAAAAATAAAATACGAAGTTGATTGAAAATAATGCTTCAAATAACAAGTAAAAAATAAGAGAATCACAATAAAAAAAGCGAACATTTATTATCTCAATACGTTTCTAACAAAATTTTATTATTTCTCAAGGAAATTATTAGAGTAAAAATGAATATTATTAGAATGAAGCAATAGCAATAAGCGATTTTTTCTGGTTTGACCCTATCAACTCAAACAGGTTGCGCAATGAAAATTACTACATAAAATTTTAATAGTAGATTTCATAATAACTCATTAAAAATCATAGATATCAATATACAAGCTATTAATCATCAAATTTCTGAAGCTGCATTTTGATTTGCACCCAAATCCATTATCCTTAGGAAGACATAATGTCTCTGTTAATTCCGCAAATATCGATAAGTGATACTGACAAACTTATTATTATCAAACCTAGTATTGCGAACATGACCACTACATTTTAAAAGGTAGTGAGACGGTGAAAGAATATACTTGGAAATACTAAGGGCGCGAGGATTCTCCACAATAAATTTCCGACATAGAGTGGCGCCGTGCTTAAAGGAAACAGTGCTGGTGTTCTATGAAGACAAGCAAATTGAAGTTGAAGCAAGGGGGCAAAGATATACAGGTAAAGAGTCACGATTTACTGCAAAGGTTGATGATTAAAAGTCAGGGCCATAAATATGAGCAGGAAGAATAATTAATTGACTTCAAGGCATGAGATTTTTAATTGTCTTGTTCTATCTATTCTATCGTATAATTTTCCTATGAGTTAGACCAATATCCAGTAGACAGCAGCCATAGCAAAGATATCAATTTCAATATAGTAGCATAATTCAAGAAACGATAATCCTATTCTGATTTCCTGTATTATAAATACAGTAGTAAAGACTACAGAAATGTTTTCTTCGATAGCACTTATTTTCACATAGTAATTCAGTAGGAAAATATGAGCTAGAGGTATAATGCACACAATCAATCCCATGAAGATAGGATTATCTCGCAGGAGATGATTGAAATTGTTTGAATGATGCTGGGATTATTAGATTGACTGTGGTTGAAATTTCGCGGGTGGATTGCTTTAACTTGATTATTTTGATTAGCTTAAGATTCAAGATGTGCGTGAGATACCTTTACGGCTACGGTTATTGCTAGCAAGAAAAAAAGAAGCAGCTTCATCTTATATTCAATGCCTCCTTGCATAGCTATATGGGAATAAAATGCTTTGCTTAAATTTATATATCTGTGTGCATTTTTATGATCCATTGAATTTTACAAGTTAAGACTTAGAGTGGCCAAATAATTTTTACTTTTTTTGATATTATTATTGATTAATTTATTCAAGTTGAATCTTACATGACAAGAGGTTAGAAAAAGGCTGTCAGATCAATTCACCACGTTCGTCGGAAGCAAGGAAGTCTGTTCCTACGATTAAATGCATCCTAAGAGAGTCCTAGCCATCATCCTAATCATCTTCAATGGCTCCGTTTAACAAATAAACTTTGCATAGATGCTAGGAAGAACACATTCGGAGAATTACTGCCCCTGTTAGAAGCTGGAATCGTAGACATCCTGCTTACATACAGAAAGCAACTCGTGACTGAAAGGATCCATCGGATAACTGCTCCCGTCACAACAGGAAACTAAATATATTCCTAATCTTAGTCATCTACAGCTGCTTCCTCTTCACAATCGTCACCATCTTCTACTTAGTCATCTTCCTACTAGCCTACTCAACAAAAATTTGCACCAACATCTCCAACCAAAGTGCCGAGACAACAGGTTGTTGCTCAAAAGATAGCAAGAATGTCGGCTCCTGTGACGACTGCCATCAGAAGAGATTCCTCATCCTCTTCCTCTGATTCATCTAATTCATCTAAATTGAATATATTTATTGCTGAGTTGAGCCAGCAAGGGATTTAGCAACACAGTCATGGGGATTTGAAAAAAAAAAAAATCATATTTGTTTCCCTAAAGGAACAGTTTCAGCAGGATAACTGAGATTTCTTACAACATGGATCATAAAGCAATAATGTTTTACCCATGCTTTTTTGGATCTGATGTTTTATTATTTTATAACAATCAAAACCATCAATGTCATAGGGTGAAGAAAAGGGTCTAATTTATGAAGGGCTATCATGCTTGAGAATAATTAACATATACCTCTTCAATAGGCAGACCCGAAATTAATCAGTGAATACTTCGAGATCATCAACATCGATTAGCAAAATAATCCTAATGCCTTTAACTAAAAGCAGCCAAAGACGTAACTACAATTAACGCAACAAATATTTCAGATCAATAAGTGGCAGATCACTGTGGAAGTATCATCAAATTTAATACAATCCAAGCTCATTTAGGGAAAAAGCTGGAAATCGTAATCCAGTTTCATACCAAAAACTATGAAGCCATAAGGCTTAATGTAGATATGGCAGCTTCAATATGCATATCGATGTCATAAATGTCGATATGAACAGTACCTCAGAGTGCTTGGATTTCATCGCTATGGGAGTTTTGGCCAAGTCCATGTAGCACGCCAGGACCATCGTAGGGTCGCCCTCAAGAGAATATAAATTCCAGAAAACAGATTCCAAGCAGTATTCAAATCCGTCATCAAGGAATACTTTTTCTTGAAAATTGCCTCTGCCCTAAAATTGGCCCAAATTATTCGAAGCTCTATGGTTTGATATTGTAATCTTCCGCGACGTTATGAGTTCAGTATGGAGTACTGCAGATTCAGTCTTTCAGAAAATAATATATGTAATCAGACTTAAAGAGCAGCTTGAGCCTTTTGCATAAACTTCACATCGTTCACAGGGACATAAAACCCGAAAAATTGCATACAGTCCTTCCTTCCAACGTTATGTTTTCTTGACTTCGGTTAAGCCAATTCATAAACAAAACCTGGACAAAAGGCCTTTACAAGTTTCATAGGAACGTTTAACTATTGTGCAAATAAATGGAATAATTATTCGTGAACGAAAGTTTCGGTTTATTGATCTTTACTATAACGACGCTTACGGTGTAAATTAGATTGTAAAAATTTCGAAATTTCCCTGCTTAGTAGTCGTGATTCGAAACTGAATAAATGTAAAACTTTAAAGCTCATGAAGAAAGAAAAATATTATGAGTTTCAAAGTTGTTATTGCTAAGAGCATTATATATATTCACATATGATAGATACTAACAAAGCTCTAAGTGCCTGAATTCTAAAGAACTGTCTTGCAGTATTCATAATAAGTTTACAACTTTATAATGCTTTTTCCTTTCAAACCGTCTTTTTTATGACTTTTGCTATAAATACTTTTAACATAAAATGATATTAAATTTAAAACGATTAGGAGAAATGGCATTAACAATCGAAAAAGCCCGTTGTAATTAATCTTAAATGTTTATCCAAAGATTTAAATTAGTAAAATGCTTAGCAATCTCTAGTTTCAATAATTGAAATAGATAGGATCATCTCTGTCGAGAACCTTACTAATTAGAAGATAATTCAACTATGATTAAAACTTATACTCTTAATGTGATAAAGTTCATAAAATAAATGGGGAACAACAACTTTGAAGATAAAATCAAAGTGTGTGCAGCTTACGCAAAGCTTACCCATATCAACGAATCTTTCCCTTTTCAGCTATACAGTAGTGTCATTTTGAAGATTTTTTATTACTCTCTTGGCCTTTAGACGAAACAAAAGTAAGCATTTTAAACACTCCATCCAAACTGTTGTCATACTGTAACTTATTCCGCAGTAAAAACTCATTTAGGCCTATATGCTTGTCCTCATATCATCCTGTCTTCATTAAAAAGATGACTCTCATCTTTGAGTTTGTGATTGCGATTGAGTTTACCAAAAAAAATACAAAACCAATACACTTTGATAGCTAAGTAAGTGTTTATGAATAACTAAATCAAACTTGGCTAGATAACTAAGGAGAAGTATTTAGTATAAATAGAACGGGAAATATTTTTACGATTAAAGGAAATAATAAAGGAAAGAATATAAAATGAAGTATAATAAATTATGAAAAAGATCATTGTTTTCTATATTGGTTAAGAGAGAATACAATATAATAAACTAAGGAAAAGTTTTACTGAGCTCGATTGAAAGATACATGATTTACTATGAGATATCACTTATTATAAAACAATACAAAGTAAGTTTTACATTGATACCATTCCAATTATATGAGGGAAACTACTAAAGTAATTCTTAATTTACTTATCTATAATTTCTAACCTATAGGTTCAACCTTAAGAGTTATTATGAGATTAGGCCTTACATATACTTTTATTTTTATTTACATTTGCCCATTTTAGCGAAGGAAAAATTTCAAGATGCACTTTCGAAACAGATTGGCATACTTCAATCGAGCTTAAGATAATTAGGCTCAAGGATAGTGAGAAAAAGTCCTAATAAAAATTAAATAGTTTTAAAAGCATTTTTCTCATGATAAAGGCTAGATTGAAGCCATTTTTAGCATGCTTCAGTATATTCTTGATCATGCAGCGAATATCACTAATACCTTGAATTAATCTTTTGCTTTAATATATTAAACCTTCCAATTATTAAGGATTACGCCATCTAATTCTCAGAAAAATAAATAAAATTGATCGCTTTACCTGAATTCCCACAAAAATAATCGCTACTACCATAATAATGTTTGAAAACAAATTATGACAGCGAGAATATGCTTGCTTTAGTTTATGGCTCGAATTTCCTAATATTCATAAGCTACATAAACATTCAAGAGTTTTATCGAAGATGCTACAAAAAGATTAAAAAGCAACTGTTTCTTATGTAAAGTGACCTGCAATCTTCAAGTGAAGTTTATTTAGGCACGATTTTAGTTAGCATACAGGAATAATAAAACTTCATGTAGTTAATCTCTCAAATTTCCACTGTATGTCTAAAATATCACTAATTTAGGATGAAATATCTCGGGTACCTTATTATTAGCAAAAAGATACAACAGCAAGTGGGTATCATATCATAAATTTCATATCACAGAATTTATATACAGGTATATCATAGATATTAATGATTTCAACTATGCTTGGGATTAGCTGAAGATAGTATTTTCTTTAACATTTACATCCATTTACAAGATACTATGATAACGATGAAATAATCAGATTCATCAACAATTTTTGGTTTACATCAACATTAATGCAAAGAATTTATTAACAACTTTTATAAACCTTCTGCTTCCTCTTTAGGGAAATAAGATTAATTAGTGAAACATGCAAAATTGATCATAACAAATCGTTAGAAATGATCTAAATAGAAAGTTTACGTAAAATCCATATACTGCTCTGTATTATCTGCCGTGCTGAGATCAGCTTAGAGGAGTCTGGATAAGGCCATGCTCATCTTAATTCACAAAGCTTAGCAGTGTCAATTACCACACCAAAAACCTCATTTTAAGCAATTGTATTCCCAGGCAGCTTTTTATGATTAGCATCCGATTAGAAGGCTTTATTTCTTGAACTGTAAGCATATCAAGCATAGTCTTTCAACTATACACTTGCATTCGTGCTGAAGATAAGGCTAAAGCCAAACTATAGAAAAATTAAACACCTTAAATTTGGTCGAATGTTGGCGAAGCACATTAAAGCGTACCATAAACACAAAATATTCTTCAAGGACGCAGTTATCCCCTAGAGAAATGATAGCTACAAATGATGATTTAAGATTATTGTTATTATTAGACTTAACTATTGAATGTAAATCTAAAAATCAATCATTATTTTAGTTATCATAGATTAGCTTAAAAGCTAAAATCAAAAATATTTTACTCAAATAATCATTTGAATGCTTTCCAATTTTCGCATTCATTATAATAGGAACTTTTAGCACGTATCATTTGTTAGGACGATATCAATCCATCCCAACTAATTCAAAAGATTCAGAACAATTGGCGACTAAGAAGATCAGAAAGCCAATCTTTATTAAGAGATATTCGCACGATGGCCGACCATCAGCTTTAGAATGAGAAATTAGTAGCATAAGACCATATAATTATCTTTTCAAGCCCCATCTCTTAAATTAGTATGAGATTTGAGTAGAATAATAGCGATAGTTATATTTGGCTCATAATTCAATCATTCATTGCGCTCCTATCTCTTTACAGCTTCCTCCTTTTCCTCCTCCTTTAAAGGGATCGAAAGGTTATCGATTGGGCAGGTTAATCTTGTCTAAACCCATAAGCTGAGGCACTTTAGATGATACACGTGATTACACGGAGTTCGTACCAGTTAATAATCTATTGATATACCCTCCAAATATCGACTGCTGTGCTATGTCTTTGACACTTATGTAAGGATCCATATCATTTAGACAAATCACACAGGTTTAATTGGGTCTTAGCCTTCCAAGCATTTCATGAATTTTTTTAATGACTTTTTCTCGAAGAATTTTGAATACTTTTTCCGATCATAGCAAAAGGTCATGGAAGAGAAAGAGCATGTTGAGATAGCTACCGTAATACAGAAGTGTATGCTATTCAATCAAGAGAGGATCGAGAAGAAACTTGGATAGTTTGACCTAATACATGTAAGATACGTAATTGAGACTGAAGAGGTGAAGGTATGTAGCTGAGCTTATGTTACGGCTACTTTGTTGCGAAGAAGATCCATTGTATGAGGGTGATACAAAAAGGAGAAACTGTGATTCGATAAAAAAGACATATATCTGTGAACAATGTGTGCATCTAAATTGCATGAAGACCAAAGTGGTAAATCTTTCGAAAGGTCGAACCTTAGTTTTGCCAACTAATATTAATGATGCTAACGAACATGCCAGCACTATAGAAAATATTGTCTTCCCCTAGATTAGATTTGATCTCCATTCTAAAGGAGGTTCATCGTTAAAGAGTTTATGAATGCTGTCCAATAAACAAGTATTATGTAGTAAGTATAAGAGAAGTCGTCTGACTTTACCTTTATCGTTATGAGTATTATTGAGCCAAGCTTAATATCAAAAGCAAAGACGCCAAGATAGACAACAAAAGGTAACTGTTCTAAAGATTGTAGTGGGGATGAGTTATTGTTTTACTTGAGAGTTGTTCTCAGTTATCAAGCAGGTGCTTTAGTCGAATGGATTTTATGGGATGGTGACTGAAGGCTACTATTTTGTAGATATGCTAGGTTATTGTTTTGTAATCTTCACGTATTTATTCAGAATAGGTGGAGCAGAGAGAGCGATGGCCACACCATCGTGATTAATATGCGAAACATTGCAGTTTTAAATAATTCAACTATATAATATGATGAAATGCATATCAATTCGCTCAAAGCTATTGACAAGTAAGAAACTATTTAGAATAAGACTTATATGAAGGTTTTTGAATAAAGACAGTTATTGCTTATCTTCAATAATCAAATATGGCAGGCAACTGGTTGGGGTTGGG